>NC_089214.1:909816-1012316 GCF_963930695.1 Labrus bergylta | reverse complement strand
ACAATAAAAGCCGACATGCCGCTCCCACACGGCTTATAAAAGTCCATGAATGTTTCTGTTGAAGAACGTAATCCTGAGTGGACGAGGGTTAATGGGCTTCTTGGTTTTTTTATTTGATTAGTAGACATTTAAACCAGCTCTTGTGCCGATTGTGCTTTAATGAAAACCCTCTGAGTGAATGCACATATAATGGAAAAGATTGTATTCTAATGTAATCTCATTTAGCAGCTTATTTTGTTCTGCAGCCAAATTAAAAAATAAAAAGAAACTCTATTGATTTTCCATATGTGCACGCTTTCTGTTTGCAATGCAGCCACTGAATTAGATTAGAATTAGATCGGGGCTCATAGCAGCTGAGCCACAGGATGTTCTTACAGATATGTGTTTATATATTCTGCACACTGGATGATAATAATAACAGCGTTTAAATCACAGAGCACCACAGCAATATCCACTCTCCCCCTTCACGCTCCATCACGTTCTTCTTTAATAACTTTTCTGAATGTAAACTTTTTCATTTATTTCTGTGTCTGCAGGAGGACACAGACCACGACTACTACACGTCAAAAACATACGGGCCGTCTGATCCAATGAGCAGAGACTTGTGGGTCGATACGGACCGGATGGACAAGGAAAAAGTGAAGATCCACGGGATTCTGTCCAACACACACAGACAGGCAGCGGTGAGTCAGCAGACTGCGTCAGCGTCCTTTGCGTCTTAGGAAGTTTAACACATAACGCTGGACGTTATCTTTCATGTCAAATTAATTCATAGTAAGCTGTCGTTAGGATATCTGCAGCTTAAAGGCTTTATGTGATTTTTTGATCCAGCAGATGTCGCCCTTGAGCACCAGCATGAAACCAAAACAACTGGCGCTGCATTGTTGTGTTAGCATGCTAATACTAGCGATCTTTATTATGCTGGTATCTTCACACTGCATGTAAATTGACCTGAAATGAGCGTGATCTAGAAACACAGTTAAGCAGTGAGTACAGTATGTTATTCTTCTTTTCTCTAGTCCCTCAATTAAACAACTTTTATACACGAGGGGAGGAGTCAGCCGGCCGTCCTGGCGATGTAAACAAAGTGAAGATAGGACTCTGAAAACTCTGAAAACATCACAGACAGTGGGACTCGGGTGTTACACCCATTGTAGACAGTCATGACTCACAGAGTTATTTTCAGAGGAGATACTTGATTTCTACATTTAAGTGTAAAAAATCACAAATAAAGAGTTTAAGTTGAAGGCTGAGAAGTTGTTGCTGCACCTAATATTTATTCTTTTCCATGTGGGTGATCTCATTTGAGCTATTAAATTCAGAAAATTCAATAGGAGAGTCGAATATGAGGTCTTCAGTTTTCTCCTTTGTCTAACCAACAGTCCAAAGACAATGTTCTCACAAACTAGAAGCACATTATCTATTATTATTTCCACTCATCGACTGCATGAGGGGGGGTCTTGTAAGGAACCTTGTCCCTGCAGATGATGCAGTAAATCCGTTAAACTCGTCCTGGCTTTGATGCAGAAATATCCACTCTGACTGGACTTTGTTTTGAACCCCTGAAAGTTCCTGTTTGGCTAAAATTTAAATAAATGCAACTAAGCAGATGTGATAGAAAGTAACGCCACAACAGGTCCATGCAAAGTCCAGCAGACTGATTCTTTGACAGCATGTTGCACCTAAGTCACAACATGATCTGTCCGGTTTGTAAAACAGAACTGCTGATTTGTTTCCTATAAGGATGCTGAGGGGGACATGCATCCATACTTTTGATTTATTCTATTTTCCAGTGATAACAAGTTTTTTTCTTGAGATCTTAACTTATTTATCTCGTTATCTCGGGATAGCAAAGCTTGTTTTTTTTTCTTGATAATTGTCTGGAGAGCTTGAAAACAAAAAACAATAGGCTGGTCTCTGTGATAGGCCTTGCTACCATTGCTCACACTAATGAGTCAAGGTGAGCCTAGTTCTGTGTTTGTCGTGTGTTGGTTTTTTTTAACTCTGGCTTCAGGGTAAATAAAAGCCACCTCGTTATCACAGGAAAACAGAGTAAGTGAAACGTGGAGATGCATGCCGGCTTAGGGCTCCCCTAGTCTCCTTTAAGATTTAAACTAAGGTTTTAAGAAATAACTGTAAGAAGTGAAAGAGCTTAAGGACTCCTCTGCGGTAAAGTTCCCCTCCCCTCCACCTCTGCTAAAGCAGGTGACCTCATGTGAGGAGCATACTGATGGAGTCACTCAGAGCAGCGTGGCAGAGACTATGGAGAGAGAGAGAAAGAGAGAGACAGCACCCCCGGGTGAACAATAGCCGGCGGGGAGATAGAAAAAGAGCTCTACATTGTGCATTCTGCTCTTCTACTCTCAGTCATGTCATGATGGATCGAAGCGTACAGTCGGAGGCGAGCTATTCTTTTTAGCCACGGAGCGGCCCGTCTAAGAGGCGACGGGTTTCTTTCAAATGTAAAAGAGGGAGGGCTCTCTCTGAACTCATTAATGTAGCATCAATTTAAAAAGGCAACCAAAGACAAAAGCAGATCTGAAAAAAAAAGATTTCCTGGAGACTGCAGAGCGAGAAGAAGTGAAAACCATCTGTGCTAAAAGTCATCCAGCGAGTCGGCAGACTTAAACAAATAGAGTTTATTATGATGGCAGTCACAATCCCACAGAAACTCTGAGCACTGGAGCTGGGTTGTTGGGGTGGGGGGAGCTCCCCTCTTGGCACAGCTGCCCACCAGAACTTTTGGCCCCAGACGCAGAAAATCGGCCAATGAGGTCGTAAAAACAAAAACACAGCCGCAGAGTTTAACTTCATCACAGGAGCGTAGAAGAGTTAAGCTGTGGATCGGCTGCACAGTCTGTGAGATTCAGTGTGGTCGGCCTCAGGATGACCCCCCCTCCTCCATCAGCGAGGATCACGTATAATATCTGTGTGTTTACTAAGGACGGTTTATTTCCGCAATGTTCTTCTTTGGCAGCATGTTCAGCTCAGGGGGAAAATAATGAACGCATAAACCATCGTCTGTGGGAAGCAGTCCGTCCCTCGTTCGGTCCCAGAGCGATTTTATAACATCACAGTTTCTTAAAGGTCTTTTTAGTACGTGATAATTCCTGTCAACATATTCCTAAATAATACAGAAGACCATTTTGCCTGGGGAAAAAAAAGGATGGAAAGTAATGAGATGCTCAGTCAAATGTATTAACTTTCATCCTCAAAATGATGAAGAATCAGTCACAGTCTTAACAGACCTCATCATTTTGACTCATTTGTTATCATCATTTTGTCACCACCACTTTGCATAATCTTATTTTAAAGTATTTAAACTTATAAGTATCCAAACCACTGGACCAGGAGTCGAGGTGAAAAGCCGTCCTCAAAAGAGACAGGAAGTGATGATGATTGGGGGATTAGAGGTGTACATTGTCAAACAATCTCTCCTGGAAGGCGTGTCCAACTTGGACTGAAATAATGAATCAAACAGACGCAGCTCATCTTGAGATCTGTAGAGAAAACTTTAAACTTTCAGCACTCCAGTCGATGCAGAGGTCTGTGTCAGCATGTTGCTTTCATGATGTCACAGTCACGGTTGGATTCAGCCTCCCACAAAATCCCTCGTAGGTAGATTTGGGGAGATGGGATAAAGTCCACCATCTGACTCTTTGCCATGCTAGAGACGAAGTGAGAAATCCAAAAATCCAAAAGAAGAAAACAAGGAGCCACGATGAGTCACAGGAAAAACTGACAACTGACTTACAACACTGACAAAGGACAATGAACTGACACAGAAGGGAAGAAACACAGAGACCAAATAGACACAGGGGTAATCAAACACAGGTGAGACTAATGACACAGGTGAAGACAATGAGGGCGATCACACTGGAGGGAAACACACAGAGGCAGGAATAAAATACAAGACAGGAAACACTGGAGACTAGAACTACAACATAAATCAGGAAAGACTAAACTATGAAACATTAAGACAAAAACACACAAAGGGAAACAAGCAACACCAGGATGGACAGGGGAAATTAAAACATGGAAACCTAAATGCTGAAATACAAAACTAAAGAAGACCAAATCCTGACAAAAATATCTCCACAGGGCGGTTGTGTTGTATTTCACAGGTTTTACAATTCTCCTTAAGATCTTTATTTCAGATGTTTCCCCCTCTGAGTAGAGATGATAAAGCACCTCTGAATGTTCCTTCCTGATTGTTCTTGTGCTCTTTTTGAATCCTCTTTATGTTGTTTTTTTTTCGACAGTCTCTCCTCTCATCTCTGTCTTCCTCACCGGGCTCACCTGTCTGTTTCTCCCCTCACAGAGAGTTAACCTGTCCTTCGACTTCCCTTTTTATGGACATTTCCTGAGTGAGATCACCGTGGCGACTGGTGGTAAGTGTACACTGTTCTCTCAGTAGTAGTGATTGCTGTTGTTGTTGTTGTTGTTGGACACGCCGTGTGTGTGTGTGTGTGTGTGTGTGTGTGTGTGTGTGTGCTCGGCATATTAGGCTGCACACAGACAGAATTTATTGCTGCTGGATTCAGGAGGGAATGTGGTGAGATTTCTAAAAATGAGTCTGGACCACGCAGAGGCCTTTATGTAATGGAAAAGAAAAAAAGTGTGTGTGCTGCTTTGTGTACTTGTGTGTTTGCAGCTTGTGTTTACTTGAAAGTTGTCCAACATGGCCGCTCTGTCGGTCACCAGTGTGTCAAAATATGAAGCTTTAGGGACACCTCTGGCACCATTTCTGGATGCTGTATGCTAGCTTATTGTTTTTAATGCAGCAGTAAAGTCAGGTGAGTGTACTTGGGTTGACTTTGACTATGGGTGGAAAAAAAACAAACAAACAGACGGGTGACTTCTTCTGCCCAAGAATGCCATCTGACTCAGCAGTGAGGTATTCTAGCCAGTACAGATACACATCAGCTACCGCGACATCAGAGCATGCTGACAGTATTTGCTGATCGGCTGATATCGGCCGATAATGATGTTCCACCGATGCGCCATACCGGCGTCAGTATGTTAGGCATGTGCCAATCTAATGCTTGAATGGTTTTTAGATGATCATAGTTTATCTACGGCGGCTAAGCTGCAGACTTTGAGTAGTCTGGAGTGAGAACATGTAGGTGTCTGTCATGTCTACATCTCTCCTCAACCATTAACCAAAAAAAAAAAAAAGAACCACACAGTGAGTCACCTGTTGAAGCGTTGTCTCTGGGAAATTAAGATCCAAGGTCGTCGTTTTAGAGCTCCTGTGAGGAAGACTAAAAGACTCCAGGTCTCATTTTTACCAAGTGCAATTAATATGTTAAACAACAATTAGCTATTTGTTGCTCTCTTTGCACTTTGAGGTGTGCACATTTGCACACCTCATCTTTTGCAACTTGAATTTCCATTCTGGTACGAGCTCTTGACTGATGTTTTTATTTGGTTTTATATTTTTCTGTGTTGTCTGATTTTGCAATTCGTGTTGGTCCATATTTTATGGTGATGTTGTCCTTGTGTTTCTTGTCTTCTGTGTGCTCCTGTTGCAACACAAATTTCCCCTTGTGGGATAATAAAGAATCTGAATCTGAAAAGTCTCGTCTTGCACAGACCACAGTGCAACGACACACCAACAACACTCTGCAAGCCAAGCAGTCGGTCTGATTCAAGAACATTTAAAAGCTCTCACCTCGGTGGGATAGTCTGCTGGAGCAGGGGATAAAAAAAACAAACCACTCCCAACACTCAGCACCACCAAACACCACACCACACTTAACTGGAAGAGAAACCAGACGGATGGGTTTAGGACTGGAAACAGGAGCGTGTGAGCCAAGTGGCCTCGCACACCCTGATAGACATGGATAAGGGTGTGTGTGTGTGTGTGTGTGTGTGTGTGTGTGTGTGTGTGTGTGTGTGTGTGTGTGTGTGTGTGTGTGTGTGTGTGTGTGTGTGTGTGTGTGTGTGTGTGTGTGTGTGTGTGTGTGTGTGTGTGTGTGTGTGTGTGTGTGTGTGTGTGTGTGTGTGTGTTACACACATGACACAGCAGACGTGTTTGCCCGAGTGTGCAAAGCAATTTTCCACTTGAGTCTTGACGGTGAAACCACAACACCCCAACCAGCTATTATCACATCAAAGACCAAAGCCCTGCTCTTATCCAACTATTTCAGAGATGCTGCGTTCCACTGCCACTGGAATAATAAAGAAATGTGTCTCTTATCATCATTTTCATCGCTGACTCGTTTTCCCCACTCCATCCTGCGTCACTGGCACAGCGTTCAGTTGGTCTTTCTTCGATGGAATGGACGTCTGCAGAAGGCTGCAAGCACAGAGGAGATAACAGAAATTTGCATTTCCTCAGACAGAGATGGAGGGATGAGCGTGAGGAGGAGAGCGAAACCGAGGAGTAGGAGGAGGCGACTATCTGCGTCTGGCAGGCCTCAGGGGGCTTTGTCTCCAAGAGACCCTCCATTTCAGGGTCTATCAGTCACCTCTTCCTCCTCTTCCCACAATACCACCTTTCCTCACCCATCTTTGTTGTCAGTCAGTCTTTTTACTGGTACTTCTTCACTCCCTGTCTCAGCTACACTCACAGAAACCTTTAGGATTTTCAGAGTTACAGGAACTTCTAACAGTAAAGCAGAAGAATTCATAGTGTTAATACCTCAATCAGACGATGGTCTCTTCTTCAGTGTAAATAAGTCTCAGAGCTCCTCAAAACATGTGTGTGAAGTTTCTTGTTCTAAATCCACTCTGATCCTGTATTTGATCATGTCTATAAACCCCTCTATTTCAGCCCTGCTCAGAACAGGCTGTTTCTGTGTCTGTACCTTTAAATATGTAAATGAGCTGTGTCTGTACCTTTAAATATGTAAATGAGCTGTGTCTGACCACGCCCCCTCTCTGGAAGGGCTTGGGTGTCTCTGTCTTTCTCGCTCCATGTCCTATTGTTTACGGTGAGAAGGCAGATATGAAATAAATTTCTGGGAGGCAAAGTTTTGACGGGAATCAACACTCTTGAGATTTTTCAGCTG
Organism: Labrus bergylta; assembly: GCF_963930695.1. Classification (NCBI taxonomy): domain Eukaryota; kingdom Metazoa; phylum Chordata; class Actinopteri; order Labriformes; family Labridae; genus Labrus; species Labrus bergylta. The sequence continues at coordinate 1,005,300 of NC_089214.1, read as the reverse complement.
ATTAAGTAAAGACTCTTTTGTTCAGTCATGGAGGCGTTTGCTGCCAATTCTCCGTTAGCTGTGTTCCAGAGGATTTATGCTCTGAAAGAGATATTGGATGTGTTACAGGCTGACTGTTTTTATTGTTTTGCTTCAAAAACAATATCATAAAAAGACCGAAATCTAATTTAGTTAAAACCTTCAGCTTCCTCTTAAAACATAATAAATGTGTGTTTGATGCTGTTCTGGCTTAAAAACAGCTGCAACAATACCATGAAGACAATGAGTTCAACACAACAAGACTTCGTCCGAACACGATGTCCAATAAAAGGGAAGCTTTACTCCTAACGGTACAGCTAATTCCCGCTCATGTTTTCGTTGGACACACACAGGCCGGGACTTTGAGATCACAGAACATGTAAACATGACGAGGGGAGAATTATTCTACTCCATCACTCCTTGGCCCAATCCCAAATCTCCAACCCTGAAGCCTAAACACTGAGCCCTCACCACTTTGATGATCTCCAGCGTCTAGTGTAGTGAGTAAGTCAGACTTTATTTATAAAGCACTTTTAAAACATTCAGATACAAAGTGCATGGGGCGTCTTTCGCCTAGTGTCGCAAAACCGACAGAGCGGGCCTGAAGGGACAAGAATCTATTTTTTTAAACATATACAGTAAGTGCAAATTTTAATATTAGTCGCGTCACATTATGACCTAACTTATCGGAGTCTGAGCAGAATAAGAATTCATCATTCATTAAAATCTCAATCAGAAGATACTGGTTGGCACATTTAAAGGGAAATTTAAAGGTGACATATTCTCCTCTTCTTCTTCAGTTTCAATAAGTCTCAGAGCTCCTCAAAATGTGTGTGAAGTTTCTTGTTCTAAATCCACTCTGATCCTGTATTTGATCATGTCTATAAACCCCTCTATTTCAGCCCTGCTCAGAACAGGCTGTTTCTGTGTCTGTACCTTTAAATATGTAAATGAGCTGTGACTGACCACGCCCCCTCTCTGGAAGGGCTCGGGTGTCTCTGGCTGAATTTCTCACTTTTGATTGTACTACAACCAGCTGTATCCATGGCAACTCCTCCCAGATGTTTGACCTCCAGGTGGACGTCGACACAGTCAGGACTTCACACCGCTCGATAAAGTCACATCTTCACTCCCACCTCGTGCTGTACTTTGACAGTGTCCTGTACAGAGGTCATTCTCAGCTGGGAGGTCTTTAGGGGAGGATTGATTCCCCCCTGATGTTCTCTGCTCCTGCTTTCTAACGTAATAGATGTGTTTTTATAGCCCGCCCACTGAATGAGCAGACATATGGTGTCATGAAATGAGGGCTTATGGGCTTGGCTTCAAAAAGACTTTTCTTCAAATTCCTCTCTTTCTAAGCAGTGTTAGTTTTTTTTTACTTTATGCCTCGGGCACAGGTCGCAGCACGAGCATGCACCCATCCACACTTTCAAAAATCCTGCAATTTTACACTTCTTATCCAAACAGTTGTGGCAACATCATGGAAAGTATTAAAGTCCCCTTTCTCAATAAGAGTAATTTATTGAAATTAACATCCAAATTTTTAAGATGCTGTCCCAGCAAGTGTTTTCAGTTCTTCAAAAATCATCAATTCTACTGGAATCCTGTGACTGTCTCACCCCAATGCACTTTGTTCTGAGTGAAAAACAGTGACAGTTTAAGGGGCATTATCTCAGTCTGAAGGGGAGGGTAAGGATCCACAGGGTCGCCAGGTTCTAGTCCCGGTGCGGACAAAATCTGGAATTTGGTCTGTTAGCTGGAGAGGTGCCAGGTAGCTTCCTCAGCCTTGCCCTTGAGCAAGGCACCGAGCCCCCACCAGCTCAGGAGCGCTCGCTGTGTGCAGCCCCCTCATCCTGACATCTCTCCATCAGTGCATGTTCACAAGATCCTGTTAGTGCATGTGTGTGTAGCATGTCTCAATACCAGTTAAATCAAATATCCCCCACGCAGGGTTAATAAAGTTTATCTCCTACTTCTAAAAGTTTTGTTTTTTTCGCCGTTCAGGCAAAGCCAGTGAAATAAACAAAAGCATTACCTTGAAATAAATCTTAAAAATAGAAGCTGACTTTGCTAAACTTTGTTGTAAGTGGGGAAATGAAGACGCTGTTTGGTTCTGTTGTCATCAGAGCTGCAAAGACTGTTCCCTCGTGATGAACTGTGGGCGTTTCCTCCCCTTTCTGGAGTCCATTAATAACCATGTTTACAGGATCCTAAATGATGCAGCTCCAGTTTGTGTTGACTGAGCGTGTCCCTCTCTGTGCAGAGATCCACTCGTGCCTCGTTGAAGGGAAGAATAAATTAAACAAGTTGACATAATCCCTTTTTGTTGTCATTGTGTCTTCGTTAGCGCCTGTGATCGATGAGGAGTGTAACAGTCTGCTTTTCACTGGGGGATATTTAACTGCTCACTTTGCAAATGCTCCTTTAAAGTCTCTTAGATTTGGCCTTCTGTTTTTGATAAAGATAATAGCAGTAATTCATCGCTAGCTTAAAGCAGCCTGCGGCGCGAGGAGAAGCAATGGATGTGTGTAAACGAGGAGCTTTCAACTTTGGACTGGAGGGCAGACTGGATGTCTTCATGGAGAGACTTTAACTGATAACAGCTTTAGAGGAAGAGGAAAGGTGGAAGAGGAGGGAGGGATTGATTGATGCTTGTTTTTCCTGAGTTGCTAAAGGCTAATCCCCTTTACTATTTATCAAAGCAGGTACACAAATGAAACGTTACACTGAACAAATGAAACATCAGCAGGTTTCTTTCTTTAATGAGAATTTGCAGAGTACCTGTGGTTCATTTTTTGTGTCTTCTTCTTCCTCAGGGTTCATCTACACGGGGGACGTGGTCCACCGGATGCTAACGGCTACACAGTACATCGCTCCTCTGATGGCGAACTTTGACCCCAGTGTCTCCAGAAACTCTACAGTCATCTACTTTGACAACGGTAACCCCAGCTTCCCTCCAATATCTCCCTTATGCCTGAACGTTATACACTGCTGGCGGCGCTCGTTTTCAATACAAAACCACTTAGCTAAGCGTTTTTAGCATTCAGCACCATGAGCACTAAAACGCCCCGGGTGTCAGCTGTTTGTTGTTGCTGCACTCACAGTTGAAAGACGCGCAACAGCACAACGCTCGTCAATGTTCATTCTCACTCACTGACAAATCAAAATCAAGAAGGGGCGGGACTTCTGATATCAAAAACAATTCCAGGTGCAGAGCTGCTGCTGAAGCCAGGATGATTAAAGCAAATAATACGCAATTTAAAACAAACCTAATGGACATTACTGAGGGAAGCAGAAGTCACTTCAGTAACCTAGCAACAATGAGCGCTGGTGAGAAGCGCTCTGAAAAGGATCACTCAAAAATAAAAACTAGAGAAATGTAAAGATTTTTTTTTACTCGTCCAAATGTTCACACAAAGCCAGCAGCGCTTCAAGAGTCTGTCGGGGCCCTCGGTAAAAGTTCATTGTGGTGGCCTCCAACCAGCGTTCATCACCATCATTTCTGCCGGTGTCCCAACGCTTACTCTTCTTTTTCATCTCCTATAGACGGATAATTCCTCTTCAGTTTTCTTTGTTGGCTTTCATCGACAAACTTTGTGTTTTCACAGCGATAATGCTGCAACGCTCAGCAGAGAAATGAGAGTGAGTGCTGTCTGATGGGGCCCCCTTAGGGAGGTTTTCTACTGTTGTTGCAAAATTTGCCCATTTTGAGCCACTGTAGTTTAAAGTTTGTGATCCTTCAGGGGCCCACTATTGGTCCGGGGCCCCGAGCAGTTGCCTGCCTTGCCTGTTGACAAACAGCGCCTCTGCACACAGCGTTTCTAATCATTGATTGTAGTTGTTCTTATTAATGAAATATTCTAGTTAATCCATCTCCACATTGCCGCTTAAATTCAGCATCCTCCTTTTCTGATAAATCGAAGCCCCCCCCCCCCCCCCCACCGTCTGCTCTGGTGGTTATCCATCATGTCTGAACCTCTGCAGTGCAGTGACTGACCTTCTGCTGTGGCGTCCATCATCAGACTTTCACTAACGTGGCAGCCGATCGATTCTCAGCCCGCCCGATCCCCAACACAACCGTCCATCAGTCAACGTCCTGCCAATGCAGCAGCTGAACGCTACTGTCTGTTACGCTGTGGGAGAAGCACTTTCACAGCAGAGGTGAAGTGTTAGACGTTACTGTCACAGAGACGGTGTGAAGCCTCTTATCAGACGTTTTGTTTTTGTCATTTATAATCTGCTCAATAAAGAATAGACAACATGGTTTAGGTTGGAGTGATGTTACACTTCACTGATGTGACTGTATTTTCTATAAAGGGAACATAATGACAGTGTCACATGTGACAAGATGATTTCCATTCAGCGATGCAGCGGTGCTCTAGCTCCCATTGGAGGTAGAAGACGAGCATTTATTAATCCATCACTTCTGGGATGATTTCAAGTCTTCTGTCCCTGAAAGGAGCCGCAACGCTGACGTCTGATCCCCCCTAAAATGTCTTCAAGACTCGGCTTGTGTAACAGAGATGGATTTAGTTTGTGTTGAGTTCATGCAGCGTGTGAAGTTTGCCAGTGGAATTAGAAACAAGGCCAGTGTTTACTCCCTCCTCGCCTCCTCACCCTCTCTGTATTTTTAGACACAAAAACCCCCAGATAGTACAACCCCCCCTCCTGAACTCGATGCACAATAAGCAGACTTATATTCAGAATCACTCGTGCTGACTCAGTGAGTAAGCTAGCATCAATGTAGTGCTCTGCTCCTCCCTCTAATATTCACCCGTTTCCTCTACTTTCCTCCAAACTGTCCGCAGAGAAACTACATTTCATCTCCCCCTCCGGTTGGGAGCTCTGGCTTTGTGACTTGAAAATGGATGAGTTGTGTTAACAAACCTTTACCGGCCTGGCTAACGGCCAAATGACTGGAGTCGGAGTAGGGAATGGCTTTCACATCAATAGGTTCTCACAAAGTCCACAGTAAATCAGAACGGTGTTAAGAGTAATGGGAGCCCACAGTCTGGAGGGTGGAGCTGGACGCCTCCTGATTCTGTGTCTCCAAAATAAGACAACGACTAATGACGACTCCATGTGGAGGAGTGTGATTTGGAGTTGTAGCAGTGGCTGTTAAGTTTCTCTTAAACTTACTGATCGACCGATTTAGTCGTTGTCATTCAGTCCAGAATACATCTGTCTACATCTGTCTGTACTGATTGCTAAGACACCAATTTTACAAATAACACATTTTATCACGTAAACATATAGGGCTTTCACACCTGCAGAAAACTCCTGAAAATCTCTGCAGGAGGAGCTGCATGTGTGAATGCAAACAGCAGAATTGTTGATGCAGACTTTATTTACAGTTAGCCTGCTAGTATTTTTCTGCAGCAAGTCGGAGTGAGCTGATGTGAGAACGCAGCAGGATATTCTCCGGAGAATTCACCTCAAGTCAGTGGGAGGGGGTGGGGATTGTGTTTTCTGTTCTCCACTATGTTTTGCCAGATCTACATGATCTCTGTAACCACCCCCACCACGCCTTGATTTGATTTGGTTCTGTCTCTAAAGTTTTATTATTTCAGTTTCTCCTCTTGTGTGTTTTTACTTCAGCGCTCACACTGCCTCACTGTCAATCACGTCACACCCACAGGGGGGGAAACGAAGCCTCTGCCAGGAAACAGTCCCTCAAAAACATATCGCCTAACAAACATTTCAGCTACACTGATGTCTTCTTCATCACAGGCTTCTGCACAGTCAGCGGTTCATTTCATGCTACATCAGAGACAGACAGATGATGTTTCAAAAGAGAGGAAACACAAGACAGTGTTAGCTATCTGTAGATAGTATAACTGTCAGTGATGACTGTATTTCCCCTTTAATCCATGAGATTCTGTTTGGTTCCACATGTGGTGATGAGCTGTACTGTGGGTCTCTCTCTCCTTTAGGTACAGCTCTGGTGGTGCAGTGGGACCACGTCCACCTGCAGGACAACTACAACCTGGGGAGCTTCACCTTCCAGGCCACGCTGCACAACACCGGCAGGATTGTTTTTGCATACAAAGAGGTCAGTGCTCATCATCCAAACTGTTTTTCTACTTTAACTCCAGGATCTGATCTTTCACTTTTTCTAGGCAGCATATTTTATTTCATTAAAGGAAGAATGTTCGACTTTTTGATCCAGTAGATGTCGCACCTTGAGCTCCAGCATTAAACCAAAACAAACTGCTGTTAGGCCACTCCTCCTCCATACTGAAGCCTCCGCTCTCCTCCAGAGACACACCTCCAACCCCCCTCTCCTCATGTTCACACAAAGGAGTTATGAATTAGAACGCACCATAATTAAGTACCGTTAAGAGCAAGCAATTGTCCTTCACATTGTTGTGTTAGCATGCTAATGTTAGCGCTCTTTAGTTAGCTCGTAGCTTCACATTGTTGTGTTAGCATGCTAATGTTAGCGCTCTTCAGTTAGCTCGTAGCTTCACATTGTTGTGTTAGCATGCTAATGTTAGCGCTCTTCAGTCAGCTCGTAGCTTCTCATTGTCGTGTTAGCATGCTAATGTTAGCGCTCTTTAGTTAGCTCGTAGCTTCACATTGTTGTGTTAGCATGCTAATGTTAGCGCTCTTCAGTCAGCTCGTAGCTTCACATTGTTGTGTTAGCATGCTAATGTTAGCGCTCTTTAGTTAGCTCGTAGCTTCACATTGTTGTGTTAGCGTGCTAATGTTAGCGCTCTTCAGTCAGCTCGTAGCTTCACATTGTCGTGTTAGCGTGCTAATGTTAGCGCTCTTCAGTCAGCTCGTAGCTTCACATTGTCGTGTTAGCGTGCTAATGTTAGCGCTCTTCAGTCAGCTCGTAGCTTCACATTGTTGTGTTAGCGTGCTAATGTTAGCGCTCTTCAGTCAGCTCGTAGCTTCACATTGTTGTGTTAGCGTGCTAATGTTAGCGCTCTTCAGTCAGCTCGTAGCTTCACATTGTTGTGTTAGCGTGCTAATGTTAGCGCTCTTCAGTCAGCTCGTAGCTTCACATTGTTGTGTTAGCGTGCTAATGTTAGCGCTCTTCAGTCAGCTCGTAGCTTCACATTGTCGTGTTAGCATGCTAATGTTAGCGCTCTTCAGTCAGCTCGTAGCTTCACATTGTTGTGTTAGCATGCTAATGTTAGCGCTCTTTAGTTAGCTCGTAGCTTCACATTGTTGTGTTAGCATGCTAATGTTAGCGCTCTTCAGTCAGCGCGTAGCTTCACATTGTTGCGTTAGCATGCTAATGTTAGCGCTCTTCAGTCAGCGCGTAGCTTCACATTGTTGCGTTAGCATGCTAATGTTAGCGCTCTTCAGTCAGCTCGTAGCTTCACATTGTCGTGTTAGCATGCTAATGTTAGCGCTCTTCAGTCAGCTCGTAGCTTCACATTGTCGTGTTAGCATGCTAATGTTAGCGCTCTTTAGTTAGCGCTTAGCTTCACATTTCATGTAAACTGACACAGAATGAGCGTGATCTAAAAACTCTTACTAACATCCAAATAATCAGTGAGTATGTTCTTCTTCTTCTCTCTAGTTCTTGACTAAAACAGCTTTTATACACAAGGGGAGGAGCCGGCCGCCCCGTCCATGTAAACACGGCTCTGACAACAACACAGCCAGCGGGACTCGAGCTTCTCCCTCATTGTAGACAGTCAGGACTCAGAGACACATTTACACAGGACAGACTTTATGATTTATTGATGTGGAACATGTCATTTGTTACATTTCCTGCAGCCCTCGACTTTTAAGCTAAGAACAAACATGCACACGATGTTTCAGGTCTTTTGGTCCGAGGACTGTGGACAAAATAAAACGTTATACGATGAATAAAATATGACATAATGTCCTCATACTGTTCCATGTGCTTTTTTCAGCTGTTACATCACGGCAAAAAGTATGTCTGACTTTTCTATTAGATGTCCAAATGGAGTCTTTTCATTTTGTACAATTCAAAAACGCACCGTAACAACTAATAATTGTTGAAAATGAGAATGTAATGAAAGATATTATCTAACAGAGACTGCTTTAAGAGGGAGAAACTGCAACAACCAAGTACTGATGCACAATGATTACAGTGGTTACATCAGCACACTAAGACATGTTATGTGATTTGTTATGTTCTCCTCATTGTGCTGCTATGTGATTGGTTAAAAAAAGAGTCATCTGTTTTTGACATGAAATCAAAGTTTTGCATGATCCTTTATGATTTCCAGGTCCGTTTGTTGTATTTGAACTTCACCTGATTCATCTTTATAATATTACCCAGACACTTGTTCCTCCTTTTCATCTCATGTTTACTCTCTGCACAAAAAGAGGCCATATGCTTATTGAAGCTGTATCCTGCCGTCACAGATTCCCGCGGGAGAGACGGTAATAAATTGGTTTGAATTGAAGTGCTGTCAGACCGGGTGGCCTGCTTCTGTTTCCCCGGCCCGTCCCAGACAGACTGTCGCGCTTCTGGTAATTGATTTTTCTCTTCTTCTATTTCAGATCCCCATCGAGGTGTCTGAGATCAGCTCTGTCAATCACCCGGTGAAGGTGGGCCTGTCGGATGCCTTTGTGGTGGTCCACAAGATCCAGCAGATACCCAGTGAGTCTCAAACGGTCATTTCTGGCTGACTCATGTCCCCGCAGCGCTCTTTTATAAAATAACCCGAGAAACAATTCATGATCTAAACCTTTCCTCTCAAGGATGATTCTATAATCATTCAAATCTAAGTAGGTAGGGACAGGGGCGTGATGTCCAGATGGGTGGACAGGGGTGGCATGGGCTTATAAAACTTTAAAGGACATTGAGTGTGCTGACCTTTCTGTTTTCTCATATCAGCCGTCACCATGGCGGCGCGAACGCAAACAGAAAGTTCTCAGGAAACTCCCTATAGGGCAGGGGTTCTCAAACTGTTTGGGCTTGTTCACCCCCTTTCAGACTTTATTTCAGCAAGTACCCCCTTATCTGGCCAAAGTCATTTTTCAGGAAATAATTTGGGAAAAGAACATTACTAAACAAATGTATGTGGTCTTCATCTGTCTGTGTACGAGCATAAACTGCAGCATGATAAAATGAACACATGAGCTCCGGTCTACGATCTCCCTGTTTTTGCAGATCGTCAACACGTTTAAATCCTTCACGATCTAAGATTGTTATTTCACACACCACTAGTTTGCTTTGATGCAACTTTTTTTAATGACATTTGTCACGTACCCTCTGTAGTACTCCCACGTACCCCTAGGGGGGTAGAAACACTGCTATAGGAGACAGTTTCTCTTCAGAACCGTTTGGTGGGAAAACACCCGCTAACTGCACGATAGGATAGACAGCTTGCAGGGGCAGTGACAGTACTGAAGGGAGGCGGGGCTAAACAAAGTGGCACTCATCAACTTTTTATTTTGACCCTTTAAACTGTTTCTTGTAGCTTTGAGTTCAGCCCCTCTCTGTTTCTCTTGAAGCTCCGCCTGTCACCACCTCCCCCCCCCCAGTGGGCCGAGCTGTGGGCTCCGCTCCAGATCTGCTTCTCCCTGTTCCCCTGTTCGCTTTTTAGTTACTACAATTTAGGCTCATTAAATTTAAAGTGAGCGAAAGTTGAGAACTTCAAACCTTTTCATCTACAGTCAAACCCCCCCCCCATCTGTTTCGATTCAACGTCCTCCACTGTAATGAGTTGCCAGATGTAATTTATTCAGTCATTTAAACAGCATTTATTGTGTGTGTAACTTGGAAAGCATTTATTTGAAGTATTCTAACTTAACCCAGTATATAGAGTAGTTCTTTGTGTTCATGTTCGCTGATCTGGACTGGGAGGTAAATTACAGCTGCATTTATGCCTCTAAAGGGATTTTTGGAGACTGGGGGATGTTTTGAAAAAGACTGACAGGTTTTTTTCGGTGTCATCTGAAGGCTGCGAGATCTCTTTATTGAAGGAGAGATTTTTATTTAAACCTGTTAGCGAGGTCCTCCCAGACTTCATAAAGCGAGCCGTCTTTGATGCCGGTGTCACAGCGTGATGAAACCCGAGGGTGCCTGCTCATGGAGTGATGAAATCTTGGATGGAAGCAGATTGACACCGAGGTTTTATGTTAAACATGAATGATGATTCAGAATAGTTTGCTCCTGTTTGTGTCACAACTGTCTGGCTCTCTCAGTAGCCCTGTTCAGACTGCCGCTTCAACTCTACAATTCACTGAGCAGACTCTTTTATCCAAAGCGACGTACATCAGAGAGTAAGAACAACACAAGCAAGGATCTAGAAAAAACAATGTGAGTAAGAGCAAACGATCAGCTTTGAGTCTGATTGGACACACAGGTGCTGACAGGAAGTGACCAGAGGCAAAGCACAACATTGAGGGCAGTTCTTGAGAGCTCTAATCAGTATAGAAACCATCTTATAAGTCGTCGTTATCAAACAGAAACCATCGTCATTACCATCATCATCGGGCCTAAGTTTGGACATATTTCTCAGCTGATGAAAACAGGAGCAAAACTAGACATTGTTATGATGGTCAAAGCACAGAGACTGACCAAAAGAAGAATTGTTGGCTGGAAAAGATGCGTCAGAAAGTTCATGAAGAAAAAAACATCTTTTTTCTCTTTAGTCTGAAAATGTTCAACGTCTCGATCGAATGTCTCGATCTGCTTCAAAGCTTTTAACCGTTAATAAAATATCCTATGACGTGTTTTTCTCAAGCATCAAGGCAGTCTTCCTCGACTCATTTATGTCTTCTGTGTTAGACGTCCCTGTTTTGTGGCCATTAAGCTCTAATCGCACCAGAGAACTAAACCGAGAGGAGAGCAAGGAGCGCTAAAGGCCGACCCACGAGGAAGCGTTTCCTCTCACTTAATTGTCTCTGCAGCCAATTACTGCACCGCAACCATGGCAACCAGGGGACTTTCTTCTTTTTTTTCACTAGCTTTGCTGCAGATTAAAAGCTCAAATAAAACATTTTATACTTCCTCCAGGCAGGGCAAGGCCGTCCAGTAAAAGAAGGAGATGAGAGAGATTTGTGGGTGTCCTGTGGCCGGGCTGTGTAATTAACAGGTCAGGTACAAGAACATATGAAGACCCGGGCTTTAATAGACTCTCTGTTCTGTAGGATTAAACATGATCGGTCTCATTGAGTTAGTCTAAAAAGGAGAAAATGAAGTCCAGACCTGCCCTGACCTTTTTTTATATCATGTAACTGGATTAATAATCCTGATTTCTGGTGGGAGGAGGTCAAGACCAGAGTGATAACTCACATGACGGTTGAGTCTCTTTTCAATGTTGGATTTGTTTTCATGCGTTTCACAGCTGATCTCCGTGTAAAAGGAATCACTGTGTGCATGTTGGAGAACTCATTGAAGCAGAAGTGATGAGAGGTCGATTGAACACAGTGTACGATTTTGTGGAATGGGACCAAACAGACAGTCCAAGCTGTCATCTCATGTTAGACTCAATATCCACGCAGTTCTTTGATGTGTTTGAATATATTAGTAATTTTACCTTTTATATATGACAGTTTAAAGGAGCAGTATGTAACTCTGACACCTAGTGTTTAAAATGGGTACTGCAGTCTGAATTCTAAACATTGCAGAGAGCTGTCTCTCCCCCCCCCTCACTCAGGTCACCATGTGGTGGACTCTGAAGCTTCAGTGTTTATCCAGCTCTGCATGGGTCTGTAAACCTTTCTGTGTTCTAACCTCTCTCCATTTTTCAAAAGCATCTCCAATATTGATCCTAGTTTGAGCACGTTTCTGCTCGTGGAGCTTATTAGAAACATGCAGAGGCTTTTTAGGTCGGGTACAATCACTTCTATCTGAACCACTTCTCTTGACCGCTTCCATCACTGCAACACCTGTTGACCTGATAACTGCTCTCATATCTGACAAACCGAGGGGCGTCCAAAACGGCCGTAAGGGGGGGGAGGTGTCTTAAAAGCGCCTACCTTCTCTGGTCCAAACAAATCCAGAGCATTCAGGAGCAGAATCTAAAGTTAGAAGGAGGACATACTGGCTGCTGCATTGTTGTCAGAGAAGCCAGCACTTCAACATAGCATGTTTCCTTAATGTCTGATCAGATAGTATGATACCTTTATCATTTCACTCTTACAGATTGCTCCTTTAAGGCAGTGAACCTTTGTGTGTTATCTTTTCCTAATGTGGGTTTAATTTTCATTTGTCTTAACTGAAATTTACTTGTCTTTTTTTGCTTCATTGCAAATCTCGTTTGCAAATCTGCCTCGTTTGCTTCTATCAGTGAGAGGTAGTTAAATGCTCATTTGGTGTTGTTTGTGTTGTGGCTGAAACCAGGCTATAATTGATCTGATTCTTGGCTTCCTTCCACCTACAAACCAGAGGCCAGCCAGGCGTCAGAGTCTGCCCACACATCAGCTGCTTCAGGCTGGGGGGCTGACCTTCTTGTGGCCCCCACCGTGTCATTAGGCACCTGATAATCCCTTTGCTAGAGGCAAGAGGAAGTCAGGCACCAGGGGAGGAGAGGAGGGGAAGGGGAGGGGCGGACTTATGTTCAGGTTAGACGGCGGGCTGGCTCACATTTACTCCTTTGATCAGTTGTACTGCATGTAATCAAACCAAGCAGGTCTGCAGGGAAACAACATCCTGTCACATGACGGGTAACACTCTAGGCTGCACAGTCAGCAATTCATCCACTGCAAAATAAAAAGAAACTTGAATGTTGTTAAATTAATAGTTTAACATGTTTTTAAACACTCATTTGTATTGTTCTCCTTGAATTTAGATTTATTAAAGTTTTGGTCACCTAAAGGTCACATATCCTCCTCCTCCTCCTCTTTAGTGTAAATAAGTCTCAGAGCTCCTCAAAACATGTCTGTGAAATTTCTTGTTCTAAATCCACTCTGATCCTGTATTTGATCATGTCTATAAACCCCTCTATTTCAGCCCTGCTCAGAACAGGCTGTTTCTGTGTCTGTACCTTTAAATATGTAAATGAGCTGTGTCTGACCACGCCCCCTCTCTGGAAGGGCTTGGGTGTACTCGGTCTTTCTTGCTTCATGTCCTATTGTTTACGGTGAGAAGGCAGACTCAGAGGGCAGAACAAACACCTAGCTGTGGGAGTGTCACCCACCTGGGGGAGGGGCTACTGCCCTTTGTGATGTCATGAAGGGAACATCTCCAAACAGCCTGTTTGAGCACACATTTTCTGAAAAGTGGAGCCACTCTACGGATGGAGCTTGGTGCTCTCAGTCGTACAAAAAATAATTCAGTAGATAACTTCTTCATGACAGGAACCAAAGAAAATACTGGAGCACATCGTTTGTGTTTTAGCCTTCAGGTCTCTGGGCTGTTACATTAAAGACAGACATAAGGATGTCTGATGGGAGAGAGTGAAATGTCAAACTCCTCCTTTATATTTGAAGCTGTTTCAGCGTTTTACAAAAACTCCATGATGAATGAGTCCCCTCTCACTCTGTATGTTAAACAGCCACACGGTGAGGTGCTGGATTGGATTTCAATTCTGTAGCTCATTGCTCTGGCAAACAGAAGCAATAGGAAATGTCATGTATTGAGCAATGGCCGATGCATATTGCTGTGCATCGCGGTGAGTTATTTTAAATCACACTACAATCCAGTTAGAGTTCAGATCAACCCTCTGTATCAACCGAGGACTTTACTATCAGATCTATCAGGGCCTCTTTAACAAAGATCCTCATTAATTATCATATTTTCCATTTTCAACCGATGGCAGTAAAGAAGCATGTTCATCGAGAGCCGGCAGCCCGTTTCCCACTCCTGAGTTATAACTGCCAGAATGCAATGAGAGTCAATGATGTATCTAATCAATCGCTCTGTCGTTCCGCCGGCTGATGACTCGCTGTTACAGATGAGCGGGAAGGCAGCCTTTCAACACGCTCTGATTGATATCGGCTCCTGGGGGGAAATTGCCCCCCGTCCATTGCCAAGTTTGAGCTGATGCCGGGACACAAAGAAAGAGGGTGAAATAAAGTGCTGTGGTAGCATCCCTCATGGCCTGATTCAGCCTCCCGCTCCCTGCTCTCCCTGCTCTCCGGCGACCCCTTGTCCCAGTTTTTATCTCCGGTCGGGAGATTTGCGATGGTTTGCTCACTCTCTCATTCTCTTTTTCACAGATGTGAGGCGGCGGACGATCTACGAGTACCACCGCGTGGAGCTGACCAAGATGAGGATCACCAATTCTACAGCTGTGGAAATATTTCCTTTAGCCAGTAAGAAGAATTTATTCTATTAGGTTTCTAACTAAGAGGGATGCTTAATCCTTATACTGCATGATTATATCTTTGTGTAAATTGTTTGTGATTTTGACCCCGTTGTGTCGTTTCCTCATCTTCAGCTTGTCTCCAGTTCACCAGCTGCAGCACCTGCATCTACTCACAGATCAACTTCAACTGTAGCTGGTGCCATCGGCTCAACAGGTGGGACCTTTAACGCTTCACAGATGATTTCATCTGCTGTCACTCCAAACTCTGCCTACTGATGATTTTTGATCAGTTTGTTTGAGTCAATAATAATGTCCATCACGATGTCAAAAAAGACCAACATGACACAAAAAAACAGCCACTTGGGTTTGTCATACCTCGTTGTATATTTATCATTTCCACCAAGCGGTCTGGTTCAGTTCAGTGCAGTGCTGTGCAGTACGGTGCTGTGCAGTACGGTGCTGTGCAGTACGGTGCGGTGCAGTACGGTGCTGTGCAGTACGGTGCGGTGCTGTGCAGTACGGTGCTGTGCAGTACGGTGCTGTGCAGTACGGTGCTGTGCAGTACGGTGCTGTGCAGTACGGTGCGGTGCAGTACGGTGCTGTGCAGTACGGTGCGGTGCAGTACGGTGCGGTGCAGTACGGTGCTGTGCAGTACGGTGCGGTGCAGTACGGTGCGGTGCAGTACGGTGCGGTGCAGTACGGTGCGGTGCGATACCCATTTATTGGCGTTTCCACCGTCCAAAGTTGGGAATGTTACCAAAATAAGGGATCCAGACAGTCCTACTTTTTTTGGTACCCAACAATGTAGGTTCCTTTTGGAGAATGTTTAGACACCTGTTACTTGATCCAAGGCATGGAATCAGACTGCACATGTACATTTTGGTAAGATAAAGCTCCTACCTTTTGTTGTGTCCACTGTGCAGTGTCCCTCCAGCCCTGGATGCAGCAGGTGTCTGGTCATTCTTCCCAGTGTGCTCGCAGCACCATTATGTAGAAGAGTAAATGCTCTTGACCAATCAGACAGAGACTACGGCTTGTGAATCGAGGATCTGTTTATTTCTCTTGGAGCAGTTCTTTTATAGCATCCCAATCGTCCCGTCATGGGCAATCATCACACTGAGCAATTACAACATGTGTGCTATATAAAGACCGTTTCCTAGAAGTTTGTTGGCCGGACAAACTGCTCTATTACCAGGAAAGGGTGGCTGGGTATGTGTGTGTACGTGTATCAGAACATGACCTTATGACCTGGCTAAATTCAGATGTTAGATAACTATTGGTTTTTGCCTGTTGCTGTCCAGATTGTGTGTTTCTGTAATGATTCAACCTTTCAAACTACAACATCTGTTGGAGTGCCAAGGGTACTGATCCGACTCTAAAGGGTCCCTTTGTTTACTGTGTCCCTGTTCTTCTTCTTCGTTGAACTTCATTAATAGCGAGCTGCACTGTGTTGGGCTGCTGTGATGTCACACTGTTACATAGCTGAAGCGGCTATCTCCATCTAGCTTAAACTCTGCTTACCAAATAAGTATACGGTTGGCTGTGAAAACGAAAGCAAGTTCAGGGTTTAACCTACCAGACTGTACTGAACCAAACCGGACCACTCGGTGGAAACGGGGCTTAAGACCCCTGTAGAGTACATGGGCTCTGTCAGTAAGCTTTATATTGATAGATTTTAAAAAAATAATGCATTTCCAGACTGATTAAGACGGTCTACTAAAGTCCTTTTCAGAGAGTTGTGAACTGACGAGACAGCAGTTTTTATTCCTCATTCATTCAACTCACACGTCTCCTGTCAGCCTCCGCCGCGCTCCTTATCTCACCCTTCCTGTCTCCCTGCACTTCAAACTAAAGTAAATATTTGAGCTGCTAAAGAAGTGTGAGAGTTCCTCACCCTGTCAGCTGAAATATGAGCTGTGTTGGGAAAAGGGGGGGGGGGGGGGGGGATTGAGTTAAATATCATCCATCGACTGATTTTCATGGATATTTGGATTTAAATGAATTAGATGTTTACGGTCCTGATTAGTATCTCGACTCTTATTTTGGAGGTCGTTGTTAGGATTCAGTTGACCCGACTTTTGCAGCCACCATCTTTTGTCAAAAGTCTGAACGCCTCCTTCATTAAATATGAATCTGCCTCTTCTTTATTTTCAACTCGTGGTTTATTCTGCGGCTGACTGGAGAAATGTGCGGCACTATTTCCTCGTCTTGTTTAGGACTTATATTTGACTTTCCTGCTGCTCTGCATCTTTAAATCCTCCTGCCTTCAACGGGCTAATTTACAGCGCCCCGCGACGCAAAGACGTGTTTTTTGTTCCCTCTCAGTAATTTAAGGACGACCATGGCGGGACGCTGTATGCCTGTGGCGGTGCTCTCATTAAGCTGCATTTTAATGAGCTCTCTAGCAGCATTAATATCTGACTGCTCAGCCACACTCTACCCTTTGTATCCTTCAGCCACTTCCTTTGAAAACGCCATGCACGCTTTAAACACGCTAATTAAAAAGCGTGGCGGCGGCTCCGGGGTTAATGTTAATGAAAGGCTCTGGCATTTTAAAAGAAGAGCCTTAATGAACTTCTCTCACTGTGAGTTGCTGTGAAGGTGAGAGCGTGCCGCCTGCAGAAGTTGTAAAGCACATCAGGTTGTTACAGCAGGTTAATAAAGAGTGACAGAAGTCCCAGAGCGCCGTGCAGCCAGACGCCAGGCGCGTTCAGAGGGAGGCCGAGTGTTGTTTATTAAAGAAGCACAGATGGGGAGCATCATAAATGTAAACTCAAAGACCATTAATCAGAGTTAAAGAGACAAATAATGAGATTTAACTCTCAAGGAAACACATTAAACACTTCAGTTCAGTAATCTGAGACATCATGACATCTGATCTTCAGCTCGCCCGGCCCAGAGAAATGTTCCTAAAAAATCACAATCAGAAATACTTTCTTAATCCCAGGGGGAAATGTGGTTGCTACAGTTGTTCTTAAAGTCTTTATTTTACCATTTTTCTCACTTAAATGTAGAAATCAAGTATATCCTCTGAAAATAACTCTGTGAGTCATGACTGTCTACAATGGGTGTAACACCCGAGTCCCACTGTCTGTGATGTTTTCAGAGTTTTCAGAGTCCTATCTTCACTTTGTTTACATCGCCAGGACGGCCGGCTGACTCCTCCCCTCGTGTATAAAAGTTGTTTAATTGAGGGACTAGAGAAAAGAAGAATAACATACTGTACTCACTGCTTAACTGTGTTTCTAGATCACGCTCATTTCAGGTAAATTTACATGCAGTGTGAAGATACCAGCATAATAAAGATCGCTAGCATTAGCATGCTAACACAACAATGCAGCGCGAGTTGTTTTGGTTTCATGCTGGTGCTCAAGGGCGACATCTGCTGGATCAAAACATCACATATAAAGACTTTAAACACAAAATATCAGTAGGAAGTAGGACTAGGCGATATGATCTTAAATGAATATCATGATTAATTGAACATTTGACCTCGATTACGATTAATGAACGATTATTTTGTTTTTGTTTTTTGCCCTCATAGCTCTCTGACGAGGTCTCTACTGTAAATATCTTCAACTATTAAAGCTGGGATGTGTTTTCTTTTTCTTCAAGTTAAAGTCAAACTGGTTTACAGCATTTTGAAATAAAAATCTTTTTTCCCGAAGGTAAAAGACAAAAAATAAAAACAGACGTACTATAAACATAAAAGCACAATAGAGCGCAGAGAACCAGGGGAGTTACGATACAACAACAGCTATTTACCTGAAATCTGTTTCCTGTTGGTAATCCTTTCCAACATTCATCAAATACATCACTCTTCAATCTCAAAATAAATGTTGGGGATATGTTTTCTAATGACAGAGTTCATATCTGATGAACTATTTTGAGGTTATTTATTGAATATTTCAAACTGAAATCAAAGCTTGAAATGAAAACGACACATTTTAGTTTGAAAGTAGAAATTAACTTCTGTAGAAAATAAATAACTTTCTGCATTTCTTGCAAACTGTTTTTCCTCAGTGTTTACATTTGACTTCTTTTTCTTGCTTCCATGTCGCCGATTAGATGTGTAGTCACATGACTCTGCCCTGAAAATAATCAAAATAATCGACATGTGCAAGATTATGCAGCGGTGCAGCAGGTCGGTCCAGATGGGCGGACTCACAAAGCTAAATTAAATCAGTGATTTGTGCTGTGGAGAAAGTATTAAACTATTGATCTGATTCAAAGTCAATCTTGAGGATTAGAAGGTGCAAAGAGTATCTCGACGTCTTCCATGAAATTTTTAGCGGCTTCTCAAGTATGACTCCAAATAGTGAAATCAATCCGACCTGCTTTGAATGCAGGACTCCTGAAGAGATGTGGGTTCATTTATATTCAGATAAAGCCTCTGTGCTACATTTCTAATTACAAGCACTGTAACCTCACAGGCGCACAAGACAGCAAACCAGCAGGAATGGATTCTACTGAGATGAAACACAGGCTCCACATGGGGACAGGTTAGAGCTGTGATAGTGTGTCTCAGTCTGCCTCCCTCTCTGGGGGGAGGAGGGGGGAGGGGGGGGGGCAGTCGGGGGAAAGTGAAGGATTAAGCAGAGGAATCTGTCTCGGCTGATTGAACAGATGAAGTAGATTTTTTTAGTTGGGGGGTTACAAAGGAAAAGGATGATCGGAGAGGCAGAATGATGAAATTGACTCCTTCACATAAAGACATTATCATAAGAATATGTTCTGCAGAGAGATTGGGCCTGCTGGGTAAATGTGTGAGACTCTACTGGACTCACACACACAAAGCACTACACAGCTGCTCTGCATTGTAAGTGGGTCAGAGGTTGTTTCATGTGTCTTATTTTTCCCTACACGTCTCCCACCTACAGCTTTGTAACTCTCACAGAACACAGTGTGGGTGCACTCTCTTACTTTGAATCCAAACACGATGCTGTTTGTGCCAAAGGGCCAAAGACGGCCAGTTCACCAGTGGGCGAGTTATATATTTCTGATCCGTTTACAGCATGAAGGATTAGTAAGTGCTGCCTCGATTACCGTCTGCCTCTTGAGGTTATTAAAAGTCTTGGACCGTGATGCACAAACGGCTCAAAATCACACTTTTCCCCAAGAACCCACGAACCATTGAAGCTCTCATTAAAGATCCAACTCATCATAGTCTCTACACAACCACTAAACCACTCCCTCCTCACATCCTCAGATCCAAAACTTCACTTTAAAACTTACACATTTTTTCTCCAGGCATGAGGACATAAGCAGAGAGATGCCTTGTTGGAAAATATGGAATCCTGCATTCCTGGAGCTCTGCTGATGTTAGGGAGCAAAAGAAGTCGTTTCTGAATCAGAATCAGAAATATTTTATTTATCCCAGGGGGAAATGTGTTTGCTACCGTGGCTCATAACACCAAAAATCAGTAGGAAGTACAGATAAGTTCACAATATAAAATTTAAAAAAAATAGGATAACAATATAATAAGCATAAGTACCAAGTGAAAGAAATAATAAAGTAGTATAAGTAATAAACTATGTTCAAGCGCATATTTACAAATATGAATATACACTGATGGATTAACAGTGTAGATACTGCACAGTTCATGTATAGATAACACTTTTGATGTTTAAATATTGTCCAGTTTTCAACAGATTACACAGTTTTAGGAGGAACATAGTCCAGGTAATAGTCCAGGAAACTTGCAGACTCAGTGTCTGAGTCTCAAATGGAAGAGTTTTCATTCTTTGTTTCCTTTTTAAATCTGTCTCTTGTAAATCTCCCGACCAAGTTCGTCACACCTGTATGATTTAAATATTCACTGTTCATGGTGTTTGTTCCCTCCGCCTGCAGATGTTCCAGTGGTTTTGACCGACTACGGCAGGACTGGGTGGACAACAGCTGCCCAGACGAGGTAAACAATGACGACGCTCTTCACCACGACTTGAATCTTTTTGGAGCTGCTCCAATAATGAATGCTTTGTTTTTTTTGTTTTTTTTTAATCTTCCAGACCAAGGACAAGTTGTGTGACATCATTGACACGACGCATCTCTACCCCTTCACCACCGCGATTGCCGCCAAAACAACACCGAGGAGCAAAGAAGCCACAGTGGACAAGGACTCGCCCTCCACCTCCCACCCTCCCACCAGCGTCCCCACTGAAGGTAAGCAGCCCCAAAACACAGAGCTGGATCATGGCCACGCTGCGCCGTGTTACTGAGACCAGAGCTTTCTTTTTTAAGTCGTGATGGATGCTGGCACGATGTTAAATGAAGTGCATTAGCTGGAACTGATCTTTATTGGTATTGATGCGTTTTCTTCTTTAACAACATGAATGACACACTTTTCTCTTTTGGAGAAGGCATAAATATGTTCTGTAGCTCACCACCAGATGGCAGGCACTGGAGCAGAGCACCGCAGCTGTGTTTTACAAAGTTTTTAACAATGCAGATTGAATTAGAGCAAATGCATGCAGTCGAAAATACATGCACCAGCACAAACCTGTGATCATTCTGTGCAGCCCGACTGGTTACCATCAATCCTAGTTTTCTTCAAGAGGACGTATCATCCCCCTCCTCCACCTTTTCAAACAGTCCCCTGTGGTCTAAATGAAACATCTGTGCTGTGCTTTTTTTTACCAGAATCCCACTGTGACATCACAAGGAGAGCACATTTGAAACAGAGCATTTTTCTCTGTGTTGTAAGACTTATGCAGACCACAAACAAAGGACTGGATGGTTTATTTCACATGTTGTGGGTCAGTAGACTCTCAGGTTACACAGATATATGTTCAGAAACACTGTAGAAGTGCTATTGACTGATGAAGATGAAAAACAACACATGAATCATACAGAAATAAAATCCTTTTCTGGACAAAGATCAGTTTTTTCAGAACAGAAATTGTTCAGGGACAACATATTGAACTTGTCACATGTACTACATTTCGGTTCTAATGCACGTGATCTCAGAGAGGAACCGAGAGGAGAAACTGCCGAGGTGTCCTTTAAAGTTTTTCCTCCATCTTTTCTCTGGAGATGTAGAAGTTACGCTGAGTGAGCTGGATTTATGCTGCCAATTTTCAGCTTATTTCCCCTTTTATGGCTTTTTAGCAAATTTATTTAAGTAAACAGACACTCAATCTGAACCAGCTCCACATGTGGACGTGTTAAATCAAAACGAAAGGATGGAGACACTCACCTGCTGTCTTCAATTCAAAGATGGTGGGTATAAAAACGGCATGCTCGCTTCTCTGTTGTGTTGATTGTATGTGGCTCCTGTGATGCATTGTGGGCAAACAACCCACTGAGATGATGGACGGCCAATCATTTTAGACCTCTCCTCCTGTCCTTGTGATTAAAGAATATGAGAGTGGGCGAGCCTCTGAAGGACGCTCAGCTTCAACTGTCTACCTCACAGGACTCAGACACCATAGTTTGTCTTGACATGACTTACAAGATTTAAATAATAAATTTGGCTGTTAAGGACGTAGAGTGATCCAAAAAACACATGAGAGTGTAAGGGTAGACTGTCCTTTATGAAGTGAAAACAATGTTTTTCTGACTTCCAGCCAAACTCTGATGGAATCTCTACGAGAGACATCAAGTTAAAAATCTGAAGTTTGCCTTTTGGAAGAACTTCCCAAAAAAATAAAACTCAAATGTATGACAAATGTTAAAGGTGCAATATTTAGAATTTACACTAAAATATCTAAATAAGTTAAAGGACTGACTAAACCTGTGTGACTTATAAAAGACTAAAGAGCTTTTTAGTTGTGTAAGAGTGAAGCGTCTGCAGTGTTATTTCAAAGCAAAGCAACCGCCGGTGAAGTGGAGCCGATGCAGAAGTGCAAAATCCTGCAGTTCGTCCTGCAGTTTGAGTGTTTGTCTGTTTTGATTTGATGAAGGATTATTGATTGACAGGTGGGCGCGGTGTAACGGTTTGTCAGGAGGTTTAAAACCCGCCTCAGCTCCAGCTCTCAGCCTGTCGTTAGGTTGACTGAAAGTTAGACTGAGACAGCATTTCCAGCATGGAGACCGCCATCGAGGGGACTCCAGCGCCCCCTGCAGGAACAGACAGTTGATGTCACTCCATAAGTAATCTAATCTAATGACTTCATTTTCCTCTTTTGTCCAGTTGCTTTTTAAGGTTTTCTACATTCAGCCCAGGTTATCACTTATTTCATTCTCACAAGAAAAAGGAGCTCACTTTCAGCAGCCGACCTTTTGCTCCATCGCTCCTCCATTCATCACGGCGTGGGGGCTGAGTTTAAATGGACACTCAGCTGCAGGTGGGGCTGCTGCAGCTTTTTAAAGTGCTCAGGCTGGATGCAGTGACTTCAGGGCAGAGTGTGAAGACTGTCCAGCTGTGAGGCAAAAAACACAAAGTGTCACCCCCTCGAGATCAAACTATGTCCCCGTGGGAGAGCTGACAGACGAGCTAAAAGAACGAGCGTTAGTGTGACTGTATGTGTGTTAGCATGCAGGAGGTCAAAAGGTCATTCTTTGGTATTTGTCGTGTGCAGCCGACACAGAGGAACTTCTCTCTGACATGTACACCGGATCAGTTTCCAAACTCTCCTCGGCCTGTGTCTTCAGCTGCAGGGGTCAAAGGTCAGGTTACTGGTGGCTCACTGTCTACAGCTGGACGGGTTGGACTGCAGAAGAGAAACGTCTCCGAGTGGACGGCAGTATGTTGACAAATCTCGACATGGAAAGCTTCGATCTCTCTCTCCCTCTTTTGACATTAAACAAAAACTTCAGAGCGAATGCAGCCAGCTTAAAGAAACTCGTCTCCTTTAACCGTCCTCGTGCCTGACGGAGGTACGCACGCCACTTGACTTAAGTAAACAATGGAGTCGCCGGTTAAATTTGCGATTATAATTCTCTGTGCAGACTCAGAGAGGAAAAAACATTTGTCGGGGAGAAGAGGACAACATGGGTTGTGTATTCTTCAGTGAGAGCTGGAGGTCAGATTCTGTCAGACGCTTTATATTCTAGTTGTCCGGCGCACCTGTGCGGGTTGCGTCCTGCCGCTGGCCTCCCTCGTCTCCCGTGGTTATTGTAGTGACACACGGTTTCTGCCAGACCCTTTCATGACGTAATCATCAAGATTTATTTTTTTTGTTATATATATTTGTGGGATTTTTTTGTGCCTTTAATGGAGAGACAGGAAAGTGGACAGAGTCAGAAATCAGGGAGAGAGAGAGAGTGCGGGAAAGGAGCCACAGGTGGGATTCAAACCTGGGTGGCACCAACCACTGCGCCACCAGCGCCCCAGTCATCAAGATTTTAAATTCTAAATATCAAACATGTTTGAAATAATTCAGGGCGTCCCCGGTGCTCGCAAAGCAGATCGGGGACGTTAAGATTGGATCTTTATACCACTTACACTACAAGAGAATCTGGTCCCTTCCCCACCAATATCAGGAAGGAGGAATCGAACCTCAAATCGGCCCGGTTATCCTGCAGTGTGATCCAGGCTTTAGTCACATGTCTGTGTTCATAAGAGGAAAGAGAGGCAGTCTAGAAAACTTGTGACTTGCATTCTTGTTCTCAGATGTAAATGAAATGTTTGTCCATATATTTGTGATATAAACAGACCCAGACAGTCGCTTTGTGTTCCTCCTCTGGCGGCGCGGGGAGACTTCAAGTCGTCTCCTCGGTGATACATATTCATGACTCTCACTGGTTTTTAGGGCTGTCACTTACAGTATGATAAGTCATTTAATGATTCATTTCAGACGCCTACATGGTGCTGCATCGGCTCTTTTTGTGAATTGAAAAAGGAAACTCCTCTTTGAATATCACAGTGCAGTGAAATGTATCTGCTGGTGTATGTGCCGCATTTGCATAATGTGAATCCTATGCTGTGTGTAAACGCAGCCTGCTAGCCTTGGAGGAGAACTGGGTCACGGCACATTTCCATATTTCACATGTGTAGTTAACCCCAGACAGATTTTTCTACGTGCTGAATTATGCATGCTGGACCATTATATTCAGGGCATTAATTTTTAATCCAATTGAAAGTGTTGTTCAATTTCATGTTGAAAGGAAAACGAGCCACTAATGAAAGAAGCTTCATTCTTGCAGGGAATTATTTACAAAAAAACAAGCTACAAAGAGAAATGTTGAATAATGTGTCTGAATGTCTTTCTCTCTCTGTCTCCTCACAGATGATACCAAGATCGCCCTGCATCTCAGAGACAACCAAGGTAGGTCCCCCCATCTCCCACAACGGAGGCGTCCGTTAACTGCTGTTGCCATGGCTGCAGATAAACTTTGCCTTTTACTTTCTTTTGTTTTTGCCGCTCTGTCTGCTTCTTTGACCGCCTCTTGTGTTTTCTTACCACCGAGGTGTTTGTCCCCGGGTTGCTTTCTGGTCTTTTCAGGAGGATTTATGTCAGGGACGTCGGGTGGTAGTAGTGCCAGATCAGGTTCGGGGAGCTCCCTCTACTCGGGAGCTCGACCTCTGCAGCAGACCGTCCCCACCAACAATCCCTGAGGAAAATAAATGTTTAAGCCACAAACACACCCTGATAACTGCAGCTAAAGAGAACATGGTGTAGTGAAAATACCTTTCTGGTGACAGGATGCAGAGGTTACTGTGAAAAGTATCTATACATGAACAGTGCTGTGCTGGTGGTAAATATGTTTACAGCTGCCAGAAATCAACATTTCTTTTGAACTAAATGCAACATGCTTCACATGCAAATTTATGCAAAACATGTTGACTCTGAAACGACTTCCATCTCCATCACTTTTCAGAGATAGCTTTTCAAACGCTTCATTCTGCTGCTTGAGAGGAAATGGAAATCAGACGCTTCTATCATACTTCCATCACTCGGCGCGCTCAGGCCGCCACCTCCAGCTGTCATGATATCGCTCTGCATGCGATCTTATTTCATGCATTTAACCTTTTCTTCACACCCATACCTGGCTTTAATGTAAGTCAAGGTGAACGGTAATCATTTCCGAGGCATGCACCAGGAGGGGACAGACAGAAGTATAAAGCATTCTGCTTCTACTTTTCACAGAATCGAGGACTTACTAAAACTATTACATCGGGGCTGGATATATGATGCTGGATGTTTTTTTACCTGTTTGGCTCAAAATAAGTCATAACATGGGGCTTTCTTTTTTACCTTGACCTTGGTAGGAGGTGTTGAGGCCACGTCATTTTCTTTCTCTGGAGTTTCTACTCAACACCTCAGGGTCTTTTAACAAAGAGTTTGAGTTATAGGCACGCTCAGTTGGCATTGTTAGCTTTCCAGAAACCCCCATTAGCCATGTTCAGCTCTTCTGTTAGCGCTGATGAAAAGCTGTAAGCACGAGAACTCAGCCCAGTCTCATTAGTCCTCCTCCTGTTGTGTTTACTGTTGAAGAGCTCTGCTGTCCATTAGTGTTTAGTCTCCTCAGCTTCTAGCAGGCAGACAAACAAAGCTAATGGAGAATGAATGCAGGGAAATGTGCAGGCAATGCATAGTCCATTTAGATGCATGCACAGTTAGTTACAGTTAGGGTTACAGAGATTTAATGAGACAGCTGTCCTTGTCCCAGTATTAAAGCACTGAGGGAGAATCGATGTGTCGACAGAAGTATGTCTGACTCGTCTACAGTAGGTGGCGATATGCTTCCTTTCAACTAGTTACTGCTTGACCTTCTTCTGCTTCACCATTTGCCTGGCTGTATGACGGTGCACATACTGCACGGTATCCTTCCTGCTGATAGTGATACCTGAAAGCAGACCACAACAAGACTTCTGCTGTGCTACTCGTTAGCTGTTGGACTTGACGTTCGAAGTCCAGCATGGATACTGTAGAGCGTGTGCAGAACGCCTGGTACGATTTCAGTTGGACTAACATTTGAAAGTGGGGGCGCCGTTAGCCTAGCGGTCATGTCGGAAAAAAAATGGATGAAATAAATCAGAGAAAATAGATTTAAGACTTAAATTGTATCTTGATCTGGCACCTCTCCAGCTACCAGACCAACTTCCATGTTTGGTTTGCACTGGGACTTGAACTGGCGACCCTCCAGTTCCCAACCCAGGTCCCTAACCCAGGTCCCTAACCCAGGTCCCCAACCCAGGTCCCCAACCCAGGTCCCTAACCCAGGTCCCTAACCCAGGTCCCCAACCCAGGTCCCCAACCCAGGTCCCCAACCCAGGTCCCTAACCCAGGTCCCCAACCCAGGTCCCCAACCCAGGTCCCCAACCCAGGTCCCTAACCCAGGTCCCTAACCCAGGTCCCTAACCCAGGTCCCTAACCCAGGCCCCTAACCCAGGTCCCCAACCCAGGTCCCTAACCCAGGCCCCTAACCCAGGTCCCTACAGACTGAGTTACTGCCACACCCCTTAAATGTGGAGATTAGAAAGAGTCCAGATCGGTCTTTGAGCTCTTTCAGGGATCCAGATTGACCCATCTTCACTACAAGCATCCTGCTGCATATTTATTTAGTTTGATTTCTCATTGTGTCTGCAGCATCATTGTCAGTCTCATGCCCCCTGCTTCACCTACCAACACCACAGACTAACAGCCTGTCGCATTGTTTCGGCTTCAGCTAGACCTCGACAGCTCTCCAACTCTGACAGAAAAAAACACAAGAGAAACACAGAAAATCAGCTTTCCCCCTGAATGTTTTTTTTTCATTGAGAAAGTCATAATGTTCTTTTTCTCTGTCAGGTTGATTTTATTCTCAGTGGATATGTACAGTTGCATCTTGGAATCAGTTTGTCAGCTGGGTTATGGAGATGGCTTTGTTCAGTTTTTATTGTTAGTTTAGTGTGAAACCATTGCAGAGGATGTTTCAGCACGACCAAACATCCATATTTGGAATCCACATTCAGTACTGAATTACACAAGCAGGCGTTCACAGCGACTGCCCACATGCATTGGACAGGTTTGATTACCACCCGGCTATTCTGTGAGCTGGGAATCAATGAGGCGGGGAGCCAGGAGGAGGGAGCGTCTGGTTGGCTGACAGGCTCGGCGGTGGCTGTAGCTGCTAATTAAAGGCAGGGAGGAGGTTGTCGGGGGGGGGGGGGGGGGCAGAGAAGATGAAATCTGTGCATAGATCTGGGCTTGAACCTGCTTTAAATCTCAGAACAGTTTCCCTTTGTGTTTTGTTCTTTTTCCTATCTGATTAGTTCTTCCAGCCGACAGATTGCTGGTGATGTTTCTCTTGTTTTGAGAGTTGGGAAATGTGCCTCAGTAGATGAAAACAGATATTAGTTTAAAGGACGCTCGCTTCATCTTCAAAAGAAAAAAAACACCTGCTGGGTCGACTTTGAGGCTCCACTATGTATCTGAGGAAGCACTTCAAAGATGACTGATGCCTTTAAAGAGGCAGTGAAGGACAGACTTGTTATGTAGTCACTGTACACAGCCTCTTCAGTTTGCATTGACACGACTGGAGGCGACAACTGGACTCTTATCTGCACCTATCGGCCTGTTCTCACCTCCTATCAGGAACATATGCTTCTAACCTTGGTTTAGGATTATTTGTACTTGCAGGAGAGAAAAAGAACTGCTCATGAATACCTAAACAGAACCCAAGACGCTCATGCCACAGAGTCCTAAAGACCCAGCGTTAACCCTAACCCTGAGTGTGATCCCAGAGTGTTGGACATTTCTATTTTCAAACGTTGCATCAGTGAAGGAGTGAAGAGTCTGTGTTTGGTGTCTGTTCTCTCAGTCAATGTGATGATGTTTAGCAAATGTCTGAGCTTTAAAAAAAACATGCAATGTATATGTTAAGGCTCAATTTGCAGATATAAGAATGGAAGGTATTGCTGAATGATGAGTGCCCCCTGCTGGCCAACTCATGAACAGCAGAAAATAAGAAATCCTTTAAGTATCTCAGCATTTCAGCCGTTTGTATGAACACTGTCTTAACACACTTAATGATTTATATAGCAATGAACGGAAAGTAAACAGCAGCTCAAAGAAACAAATGTCCAAGACTTACATCAGCATTTCACCGGCTCTCTTTGAAGAGTTTTTTTAGTTAAACACACCAGCTCTTTGTTTGCTATGACTGACATTAAAGGACATCAATGTCAACGATCCAGGATTAGCTTAAAAGCTAACTTGCACCCTTCCTGACAAAGACAAAAAAGCATGTTAAAGCTGCAGTGAAATAGGTTGAATTGTAGGATATCCTAATTACCTTATATGGTCATTGCAATCCTGCAAGTGTGAAAGAAATCAATGAAATTGTCATTTTTTGTGTGTGTGTTGTTTTTCCAGTGATGCCTGCAGACAGCGCTGCAGACAGGATGCCAGGGTCACACCCTCTGCACATCGGTCTGATCCTCGGCATCCTCCTGGTGGTACTCATCATGATTGTCGGCGTGCTGGTCACCGTGTACATCTACCATCACCCGACCTCGGCCCCCAGCCTCTTCCTCATCGAGGTGAGAGGAGATGGAGCTTTAGAGACTGACAGCTCCAACGTTTGACTGAAGAAAGCTTCTGAACTGAAACGTGCACGAGAAGTCGGTTATTTACTCGGACAAACTGACTTCTAAAACTGCAAAGTGTGATGCCAAGAACAGCTATCTGTACAAACACACAGCAGCTCAGTGTGTTTCATCCTCTAATTCCTGACTCATGCATATGCATGAAGATGATGAAACTTGGTGCACAGTCTTTCTTAATAAGTGAAATTAAATTCCCCTGGTCGAGGTGTCGGTGCTGTTTGCTGCAGAGTGTGATACGACGCATGGAGCTCAAACATCTTTGAAAAAACAAAACATGTTCAAAGATGTTCTCGTATCACAAGGTCGTCGTCAGTCACAGAGACTCTCTGATGTTTTTTAAAAAAAATTATTTATTTTTTATTCACCAAAACGTGCATACACACACTCACACAATAAATAAAAAAAGAGATACAAACAAGAGGGGAACTGTGGTACGATCCAGTTTTGCAAGCAGATTTAGACAAAAACAAACAAACAAACAAAACAAAAGGAAAAGGGTCAGTAAATAAAATGAATGAATTAGAAAGAGGGACAAATTAAGTAAATAAGCAAACAGAACAAAGTATGGGACAGTATAGTAATAAAATTATGTCAAATAAAACTGGTGGGAGAGGTTGTACACATGGTGATTATGATTTAGTGTTTTTGTTTTTCACTTTGTATGGGTGCTAACATGATGAAATACAGACTGTTTGTAAATTATATTACAGAGACTCTCTGATGTTGATTGCACAGCCTGAAGTTAAGTTTCATGCATCGTGAACATCGGGCAAACCGGTGCATTGATCATGTCGAGTCTTAAACATCACAGCTGAAAACAGTCCCCAAAAAACGACTCGTGCATCAACCACAAAATGATGTCTTCTCCTCTATATAGTGCACCTTATAGTGAAGAGGGAGTGACTTCAGACATTGACTGTATATAAAGATGGACGATGAGTCTCCGCCTCCTCCCGTCCTAACAAAGTAAAACCAGAACATGTGAGAAACACTTTCCTCATGCCTCTCCTCTCCTGTCCAACTTTGCAGAGACGCCCAAGCAGGTGGCCGGCCATGAAGTTTCGCCGGGGCTCGGGCCACCCGGCCTACGCGGAGGTGGAGCCGGTGGGTCAGGAGAAGGAGGGCTTCATTGAGTCCGAGCAGTGCTGAGTGAAGAGGGGGCGTCTGCATCCCTCGTAGCCCCCCCCCCCCCACCCACCCCACCCGCCCCTTTCAGTGTCGGCTCTCTTTCCTCCCGGACGTCACAAGAGAAGACCTCCAGGATCTGCTTTTTGGTGGAGGACGCTCAGTGTACACAAAAAAGACTAAAAGACACGATTGAGGACCTGAGGCAGCGACATGAGCCTGATCCCAGACACGCCCACTGTTGAGCGACAGGGAACAGAGGGAGGGGCAACACTGACGTCATGGACTCAGGCGGCGTTGGCTCCAATCGCGTTGCCATGGAGGGATTGTACAGCCTGACTGCCTTGACTGGATTGTGGTGTGTCTGAGGTGGTGGATTATACCATATATATTTTAAGAAACAATGCAGAGTATGTGAACAGAGATTTCCACTTTTACTGTTGGTGGGGTTAAACTGTATAGGCCTTTGTGTATCCATCAGGTTTCCACTTCTTTTGCTTTCACTTCTCGTTGTTGTTTTTCACAGAGGTCGGCACATCTAATCCGTACAGACCATCGGTATTGCTTTTTCAATGCCATCGCGGGCTTAATTGACTTTTCCACTGCCGGCTCTGCACACACAGTTTTGCAGAAGTGTGATATGCCGCCAGCTGAGCTCCAATCACAGCAATCGATAGCAGCTTGGTGAGAAAAAAAAGCTTAGCACACTCAGTACGTGTGTGACGTTTGACTGGTTTCTTTTTCTGAAAAAGAAAAGTGTAAGATGTTTATTGTTTTGTTTTCAGGGGAAGCCTCGAGCAGAC
Source organism: Labrus bergylta (assembly GCF_963930695.1). Lineage (NCBI taxonomy): Eukaryota > Metazoa > Chordata > Actinopteri > Labriformes > Labridae > Labrus > Labrus bergylta. The sequence continues at coordinate 974,691 of NC_089214.1, read as the reverse complement.
ATACATCCTTACATTTTTATTTACTCCATTTCTCCATGATAGCAAGTCATGTCCAGGAGACCTCAACTTATTTATTGACAAAACTTTATTAATTTGGGCAATGGCAACATGGCATGTTGTGGTCTGGCCTATCACATACTGTAGGGTTTTCACACCAGGAGGTATGTGTGAGACCAAACAGACTCAGACTTCCCCCGCAGTTTCTCTTGCCAGACTTCTAGTATTTTTTCCGCAGCAAGTCCGAGTGAGCTGATGTGAGAACACAACAGGATATTATCAGGAGAATTCCCCTCCAGCAGGTGGGAGGGGCTGGTGATGGTTTATATCCTGTGATTAGAGTCAATACATTGTGTGTGTTCACGATGATTAAACAGCTGAAATGATCCAGATACTTTCAGGAGTGCAGATGTGAAAACAGCCTTTGTTTGGATCGGCAGAAAATTGTCTCATTATCAAGAGAAGTAAAACTTTGATATCTCGAGAGAATAATTTAAAAGTATCTATTATAAAGGAAAAACCAGCTTTGTCTTCCCGAAATGTCAAGATAAACAAGTTGAGAACTCGAGCAAACAAAAAGGAAGGTGGAGTAATCAAAACGTTTGGATGCATGTCCGCTTAAGGCCTCCATAATGTTTTTTAACGGGTGATGGGCACTCTGCTCTTTGTGACTGGTTCATTGTTTGATTCTTTGAATCATTGAAAACATTTTGTTATTTTAATCCTTTTTTTTTTTTTACTGAAGCAGTTTTTTTTTCATGACTGCCGTTTCATTTTGTCCTTGATTAGAATTTGCACATTTTTATTTTCCAAGCACATTTGATTCTCTCATTTGACATGTGGTACTAATGCAAAACCACAAGACAGGCGCTTGTGAGTGTGTGTGCTGAATATATTTTCTTAAGTGTAAGTGATGTGAGTGTGTATGTGTGTGTGTGTGTCTGTGTGTGTGTGTGTGTGTGTGTGTGTGTCTGTGTCTGTGTGTGTGTGTGTGTGTGTGTGTGTGTGTCTCTGTGTGTGTCTCTGTGTGTGTGTGTGTGTGTGTGTGTGTGTGTGTGTGGGGTGTGTGTGTCTGTGTGTGTGTGTGGTGTGTGTGTGTGTGTGTGTGTGTGTGTGTGTGTCTGTCTCTGTGTGTGTGTGTGTGTGTGTGTGTGTGTGTGTGTGTGTGTGTGTGTCTCTGTGTGTGTCTCTGTGTGTGTGTGGTGTGTGTGTGTGTGTGTGTGTGTGTGTGTGTCTGTCTCTGTGTGTGTGTGTGTGTGTGTGTGTGTCTCTGTGTGTGTCTCTGTGTGTGTGTGTGTGTGTGTGTGTGGTGTGTGTGTCTCTGTGTGTGTGTGTGTGTGTGTGTGTGTGTGTCTGTGTGTGTCTCTGTGTGTGTGTGTGTGTGTGTGTGTGTGTGTGTGTGTGTGTGTGTGTGTCTGTGTGTGTGTGTGTGTGTGTGTGTGTGTGTGTGTGTGTGTGTGTGTGTGTGTCTGTGTGTGTCTCTGTGTGTGTGTGTGTGTGTGTGTGTGTGTGTGTGTGTGTGTGTGTCTGTGTGTGTGTGTGTGTGTGTGTGTGTGTGTGTGTGTGTGTGTGTGTGTCTGTGTGTGTCTCTGTGTGTGTGTGTGTGTGTGTGTGTGTGTGTGTGTGTCTGTGTGTGTGTGTGTGTGTGTGTGTGTGTGTGTGTGTGTGTGTGTGTGTGTGTGTCTGTGTGTGTCTCTGTGTGTGTGTGTGTGTGTGTGTGTGTGTGTGTGTGTGTGTGTGTCTGTGTGTGTGTGTGTGTGTGTGTGTGTGTGTGTGTGTGTGTGTGTGTGTGTGTGTCTGTGTGTGTCTCTGTGTGTGTGTGTGTGTGTGTGTGTGTGTGTGTACAGTGTAGTGTTTGAGCTGGTTGATTCTTAATGATTTGAATCTGAGGTGTGGTGATACGGTGTGTGTGAGCCAGAAGACACAAACTGGTACGGTGTGATTTCCTTTTCCCAGTTTGTTGCCAGTATAACCATTGGCTAGTCCGTGTTAACGTTATGATTGGCTCATCGGTGTCGACACTTTCATGTATATACCAAACGAAAACATTTGCAGATTCAGGTAATTCATGACAAACTTCTTCTTTTTTTAAAATAAGCATTATAGCACAGATGAAAAACCTTTTTTATTTTTTATGAGTGGCCTTTTTTTCTCTACTTTTTTACTCAAATGTGAAAACTGTACAAATCATCAAACTGTCACCGATCGACCCGCACGGCCTCTGACGGATTCATTTCAAATCCTCGTTATCCTCACTGTCACATGGCAGACGCCGTGTTTTCACACCAATGATTGTAGACGTTCTTCAGACGCCATCAGCATCCTGGAAATCTACTGACAAAATAAAGAGTGCAATATGCCGTCTGTTCAGTTTGATACTGAAAATACATTCTAATAATAATCATCTGGATTTTGTTTTATTCACACGTCGTCGTCATCACATCGAGACCAAAGACTAACACGCATCTGAGTGAGCTACATTGACTTACCTCGACCTTTAACCTCACCTCAGCAGCCACGCAGACATCCACCACATGTTAGACGTATATATTACTTTACAGGTTATGATATTTACCAGTTCATGAAATCAAAAAGGAGCCTTTTTTTTTTTTTTTATCCCCCCCCGTTTTTGTACCAGGCTGTACACATGTTAATCTCTGCTCTAACAACAGAATGTGGTGTGTATGTGACTTCCTGCAGTCAGCCTGAAGTGGACACTCGACAGACTGCAGGATTTTGCACTTTCGCGTCGGCTTCATTTTGCAAGACCATAAGAGGTTGCCGCTTGGTCAGTCCAGAAACTGGTTCATCCAGCCTAGTGTTGTGTGAGTGTCACACTCTACAAAACAAAGCCAACTGTTCCCAAGATAGTTTAAAGTCTTTATATGTGATTTTTTACACTTAAATATAAATCAAGTATCTCCTCTGAAAATAACTCTGTGAGTCATGACTGTCTACAATGGGTGTAACACCCGAGTCCCACTGTCTGTGATGTTTTCAGAGTTTTCAGAGTCCTATCTTCACTTTGTTTACATCGCCAGGACGGCCGGCTGACTCCTCCCCTCGTGTATAAAAGTAGTTTAATTGAGGGACTAGAGAAAAGAAGAATAACATACTGTACTCACTGCTTAACTGTGTTTCTAGATCACGCTCATTTCAGGTAAATTTACATGCAGTGTGAAGATACCAGCAGAATAAAGATCGCTAGCATTAGCATGCTAACACAACAATGCAGCGCCAGTTGTTTTGGTTTCATGCTGGAGCTCAAGGGCGACATCTGCTGGATCAAAAAATCACATATAAAGACTTTAAAAAAGCAAAGCATCGCTCCCTCAGAGATAATATCCTCATCATGTTATGAAAGTGTTTCCATATTCTTTAAAGACGAGGATCCTACTCAACCTGTTGACGCCTTCAAATCAAAGTTTTGCAACGTGTAGGAAACAGTCGCCTCTTGGTTGAATGGGTTGAAAGCATCATTATTTTCAATGCTAAAGCAGGCTGCACTGACTTTTCCACACAGACACTTTGCAGAAGTGAGAAATGACTGAAAAGCGTTACGTCTGCCAAAACAATGTGTCATTATCAAAAAATGAAAATGTACCGGGCATGCATCCCACCAAGCGGTCCGTTTGGATTCTGCACAGAACCGTCTGGTACACATAACCCTACACATGAGGCTTGCGTTTCCACAGCCAGCCTTCCCCTTACATGGTAAGGCGGTTTGTACGCCGGGTGGTGATAGCCACGTCAGCTACGTAATAGCATGACATCAGCCCGCCGATTAATTTAACGAAGAAGAAGAATGCGAAACAGCAATTTGTGTTTCTTTCCTCTTGCCTTTTGGCCGTTTATTTCAAGAAGCTAAGTTCAAGTTTCTAAAAATACTGAGTTCTTTCGGATCATATCATCCATGCAGCCCTCATGGGAACATTTAAGAGCATTTCATCGACACCATGGAGCTAACATTTGCTTTATTCATGAGCTAACAGTTGGTGACATCTGCTCTTTCTGCAGCAAAGTGAGTTTCCATTCAGCTAGAGATGACTGTTCAGCCTGAATTTACATTTCGACCTCTGAATAAAATCTTATTTACACATCCAAAGAACCACGGCAGGTACTAACCCCTGCTTTGCAAACTCTACTGTATAACCCATGTTAAACTCTGTTGAGGGCTCTTTTAAGGGGGGGGGGGGCGTGTTTTAGTTTTTAAACACTGATAGATTGGTGTCTTTTCTTGGAACATCTGCTTGTTGTACACTCGCACCTGAAACTGCAAGTGTTTTTATGACCACTCTCCAAACGCAGTCAGAGAAAAGGTCAAAGCTGGAACACTTTGACTAAAGTCGACCTTTTAGCACTCGACTTCACTAATCACCTTCACTCCGTCTCTAACGGTATTTTAGACTACGTTAAGCACCGTAGTGGCTCAATAAACACACCAACAACAAACCTGTAATACGGTTTTATCTTACGACTATCACTCAAAATCACACAGTATCGAAGCTGTCTGTAATTTCTGTGACTGCTGTTGTTTTGATTACTTTTCAAATAATAAACGTTTGTTAAATACAAATAAATCTTCTGGATGTTACTGCTGCTTCCTCTTCCTGTTTATAACTGCAGTTCTTCTTTTGGAGCAGACATACGACACTATTGCAAAGAACCTTAGAAACATATTTCATGCTCAAACTATTTATTATGATAATTAATCAGTATTCATTTAAGTAAAGCACAAAAAGCTGCAGTTTTTTCTGACAGGTAGCTGAACGTGCTCATTCTGCAAGTCAAACTCCCCCCAAAGGTCAAAGGTCACATTATGTCAAATCTACTTCATCATGTTTCTCTAACTCTAATATGTGTCTCTAGTCTACAAACCCCCCAATGATGAGAAAAGTCCATCCTCTCCGTCTTCTTCCTGCTCCAAGAGATAAGAAACACAAAGACAACGTTCTAGGTGTGTTCAGGCTGATGCTGCTGCACCGTCATCTGTGTTCACTGCCATCTAGTGGTCAAAAGGCAGACTGCACATAACAAAACAGACAGGTGAGGTTGTTGCGTGCTTTGAGGTTACAACATGTTTTAGTTAAAAAAACAAATATAATGATCCATGGAAACTTTACGTCCTTTGATAATTAAGGTTTTACTGCTCTAGTATGCTTTATGATAATTAATCTGTAAGCATGGCGCAACCCATTTATAGGCCATTCTCTCTGACAAGTTGTTTGTTTCACACTGTTTTCACAAGCCTCCTGGACGCCTCCCTTTGGAGGTCTTCAAGGCACGTCCAACTGGGAGGAGATCCAGAGCTCACTGGAGGGATTACATATCCATTATGGGATAAGATAAGCTGACTATTCATGGACATGTGTAGTAAACTTTTGTGTCTCTCCTGCCATAATATCATGTTGTCATATTTTACCCTAACTGAAAGTGGGAGCTGTAGTCATATTTGTTATTTTATAACGGGCCCCGGTGTACTTTTGTATTTCAAAGTGGGCCGCAGCAGTCTTAAGGTCTAGTGCTTATGACGCACGTCCCATGTACAGAGGCCATAGTCCTCCTCGCAGTGGGTTTGCATCTGACCTAGGCCCTCTGCTGCCCCCCCACTCTCTCCTCCCTTCAGCTGTCCTGTCTAATAACCGTTTTTTTCCACTCCCACACGGATCATTCCTTTTCATTTTCCTTCTGTGCATTTCACTGACAAACTTTGGTTTTCTTAGGGACTTATCTAAGTTAGGGTTTATTATCTAAGTTATCTATCTTTTGCAAAGGTTGTACATTTAGAACATCACTGCTGTGATTTAAAGTTTGTCCCCTACTGGACTGGCGCCCCAAGCGGGAGCCTGCTCTTGCCAGTTGACAAGCAGCGCCTCTGTATGTGATGCAGGGAAATATTGAAATGAAAACCAGTTACACAGCAAAAGGACAAAGAGGGATTCTTGGGAGTATATTTAATTTACAATCAGAGCATCAACACAGGAAAGAAAGCCAGATTTCATTTGACTAAAGGATTTAAACGGTGACTGGATTATCACCGGAGCTCTACATGTTACCGCACAAAATACATCAGTCTGTCACGCTCACAAACCGCTCAGAGGTCGGCATGAGCTGGACGAGGAAGGACGCTGGAAAATTAAAGATCAGTCACTGTTTAAGTGCTTTAAAATTGTACTGTGAGAGTGTTGAGATAAGTATTACAGCGAATGAGAATGATCAACAGTTTGGTCACAACACATGGGAATCACTCCCAACAACATATTCCCTTTGCAGTCATCGACAGAACATCTGATTTAGTGTTGAATCGTTGCTATTTGTGTCCAACATGGCCGCCCCCCCCCCCCCTTCATGACTAAGAAGTGTACAGACGGAGCCGAATACAACACATACATATGTAACAGTCTTTGCTATCTGTCCCCCAAAACAACCATCAAAATGCTATAATCACAAACCGAAGAAAAGAAAATCACAATAAATTACAAAAGTCTCGTTTTACGCAGCATGAAAAACAAAAAGGCCTCATATGTCATCAAAGTGAAGGGACAGCATCATGAAGAAGGCAAACAACTAAAAACACTAAGAAACATGTCTGATTGAAAAAATAAATACAATTAATCACACCACTTTGTACATTCAGCAAATGTCAGCTCAGAACCCTTTTGATTTTTTCACCTCGTTGAACAAACAGGCGCTGCCATCGATCAGTACAGGAAGGCAGACGTTCCCTTAGATGTGGTTCAGAGAGTCCGTCAGCCAGGTGAGTCCTGTTAATCTACAATTAAAGACATGGTATTATTAAACAGTCTCAATACTGAAATACATTATCTTAAAGGAGCAATCTGTAAGATATCTACTTAGTGAGATGATAAAGGTATCTTACTCTCTGATCATTAAGGAAACATGCTATGTTGAAGTGCTGGCTTCTCTGACAACAATGCAGCAGCCAGTATGTCCTCCTTCTAACTTTAGATTCTGCTCCTGAATGCTCTGGATTGTGTGGAGTGTGCTAACATAAAGAACTAAGGCAAGAAATGCACACGAGAGAGAGCGAGCGAGAGAGAGAGAGTGGCACAGGAAGCTGTGTTTTTATATCCTGCTCAATGAGTCCAGGTGCTCCAGATCTAGCCGGGTGTGACGACCGTTTTTTTGCGAGTTACAGTTTTGTTTTGTATTTCCTGCAATCCAATATCCCTGCACTGCTGCCTCGCACTAAGGAGCAACAACGAGAACGAAAGCTTAGAATGATTTACTTAACTATTTTAGAGTGCCTTGAAATATTATGTGTGAGTTGGATGAATCAGAGTGACAGTGTTCATTTATCTCTTCAGTCGCCCTCCTCAGTTACTCAGAGCTGTAAGTGATGCAGCCCCGTCGGCCCACAGCTCTACTGTTTTCATTCCCTGTCAGCCGTGTCACAGCGTTGTTTCTAGTCACTTTGAGTCCGTTGGAGGAACCATCGGAGCATTTTGCAGCCAAATAAGGGACATGTCTTTTTCCCAGGAGTAAGTGGAAACTAAAAACAAAACCAAAAACAGCCAGAAGGAGAGTGAACACTGGACCAGGAAGACAGAGACAACTATTATTCATAAATACTTCCTGCTTCTCTTAGATTATTTCTTTTTGAGATTGTTTTCTTTGTCTCTGTTTAATTATTATTACTCCATAATATGTCTGTCTGTTTTAAACTTACTTCTACAGACTCAAAGTGACTAAAAAATCCCTTTGTGAGGAAAATATATTAATTCATCAGGACACCAGGAAAGCTAGCTGCTAAAATGAGTTTGGTAGAGCTGAGAGCTGGAGAGTCAGATGATAATATGTTATAATGCAGCAGTTTAATCACGTGCACAGAGGTCATAGAGGTCATGTGCACACAGTCTATGCACCCCCTCCCGCTCACTCGAGCTGAATTCTCCAGAGAATATCCTGCTGCGTTCTCACATCAACTCACTCCGACTTCATGTGGGAAAAGTTCACAGAGTCTGGCAGGAGAAACTCTGAATAATGTGGCTGTTTGCGTTCACACATGCATCTCCTCCTGGAAATATCAGGAGTTTTCTGCAAAGGAACACAAAGTTCACACAGACTTTTGATTCTAGCCAATCTAAAGTCTCACACACACACTAATGCATTACTCACTTGAAAGCGGGTCCACCTCCATTGCTTTGGACAAACTCAGCCCAGAGTTCTGTTTGGGCCGCGCCCCCAGCTCCCGTCCCTCCCGGGCTTGATTCTGGTTGTCATCCTGAGCTTTCTTCTCTTGCTCCACCTCATCTGCGTTGTAGTAGCCTCCCTCCTCCGCCACCATCTTTTCCACTTTCTCCAGCAAGCGTCCAACCTGCGGATGCTCCCCAAATATGCAGTTGTTGATAACAAAGTACCGTCTCTTGCACTTTTCCAGCACCCACTGCAACTCCTTGCCCTCCCTGCGAATGTATCTCTCGATTGAAATGCTCCTCAGCACCTCTGCCCAGCTGAAAACCACGATCGTATGCTTCCACACTCGCTCGCCAAAGAGGGAGACGTGCTCCTCGATGCGAGCCCGGTCCACCTCTGTGAACATGCCCACGGGGATGACCAGCAGGAAGGCGTGTGGACCTGGAGCGCAAAGAGATGCTCCCCTCACTATCTCCTGTTTGTAGGAAGGTGGGGTATCCTGGGCAGAGAACCAGCCGGGAGTGTCCACCACAGTCACCTGCCGCTCCAGCACCTCCGTCTGTCTCTTCACGCAGAACTCAGCCGCTCGCTCCAAGCGAAACTCCTCTCGGCCGATGATGGTGTTTCCTGTCAGGCTCTTCCCCGGCCATCTCCAGCCCAACATCACCAGGCGGATTTCAGGCAGACGGTTAGCCACCTTGGCTGCGGCGGCTGCTGCGGCGGCGGCTGCGGCGGCCGTCTTTCTGGTCTCCTCATCTGGTTCAGGGGCATGGCGGGCTGCTGTCATTACATTAACATGATTCAAATTATGGCTGTTTCAGAAACAACTTTCAGTTTAAGTCTAAATCTAAAATCATCACACACTATCATGCACTACATCACTTTATTCTATCCTTTTTATATCAGTATTCATACAGTTCTTACTTTATTCCTGTTGTTTCTTATCCATCATTGCACTACGGTCACTTTATTTATCTCATTTTTACCTTTACAGTTATATTGTATATATTAGTTCTGTTGTTCCATTATTCACCTTAATAACTTATCATTTAGTATTTACCTACTTGCACATAGTTCTGTATATATATATTTATTTATCATTTACTGCACATAGTTCTGTATATATATATATATTTATTTATCATTTCCTGCACATAGTTCTGTTTACATCTGTTAGTCTGATCACTGTCCACTTATATCTACTCTTTTATATTTTGTATTTTAAGTTGAAGCTTTAAGTTGTATTTAAATTGACACTTTATATTTTAGGTTTAAAATGTTTCATCGACCTGTTGATAATTTACTGCTCTGTTTGTCTTTGTTTCTCCCCCGAGGACAAATAAAGTTTTTTGAATTGAATTAAAATTCCTCTTTTGAATCATATATTCAACGTTTATTCTTTAAATGTTTAAGTGTGGTCTTTAATTATTTATTCAGATGGTTATTACATCGTTATGCGCGTTTTTAAATTCATAATTTAGCATTTGGGAAATAAAAAGACAAACTTTAAAGTTAGCCCGCAGTGCTAACGATGCAGCTTCACCTGAAGCGTCACATGTTGTAACTCTGAGGGAACATAGACGTCAGATTCAGGTAATAACTCAGGTAATAACAACGTAAGAAGTACCTGAAAGCACCTGAGCTATTACATATCTTCCCTGTCATCGCAGAAAAGCAGTGAAACGGGTTCGATTCCGGTTCAGTCGGTAAAGAAAACAGTTCGCTAACTTCGCACTTTGTTTAATAAACACGGAAACAGTTTGTTTGACTTCTCCTGAAGGAACCCAGAGGTTTAAAAAGTACAATAATGTACCGCTCACCTGCCGTCTGAGCTGATCTATCCGGCTCCATACTCGGTTTTATACTTTATCAAGGTGTTATTAAAGTATTATTTGTCTTTGGGCGGCTACTTCGCCGGTGCACAAGGACTTCCTCCTTCTTGGTGACGTCAGGGAGAAGCTGGCCGGAATGTGACGACACAGCTTCCGTTAGATCCTTCAAAATAAACGTCAGACCAAAACGGAAGGACAGTACGCTATTATTATTTTTGTTCAGCTTTATTTCTTTAAGAATTGTTCGATAAAAACAACAATATATTTGAGAGAAATGACAAACAATGAGGAATGAAGGACGAAGAAAGAAAAAAAAGAAGCAGTAAGCACAGTGGAACAACAAATAAGAAAACACAACAACAAATAAGAAAACACAACAATAAGAAAACGCAACAACAAATAAGAAAACACAACAACAAATAAGAAAACATACAAGAAATAAGAAAACACAACAACAAATAAGAAAACACAACAACAAATAAGAAAACGCAACAATAAATAAGAATACGCAACAACAAATAAGAAAACACAACAACAAATAAGAAAACACAACAACAAATAAGAAAACACAACAACAAATAAGAAAACGCAACAACAAATAAGAAAACACAACAATAAGAAAACACAACAACAAATAAGAAAACACAACAACAAATAAGAAAACACAACAACAAATAAGAAAACACAACAACAAATAAGAAAACACAACAATAAGAAAACACAACAACAAATAAGAAAACACAACCACAAATAAGAAAACACAACAACAAATAAGAAAACACAACAACAAATAAGAAAACACAACAACAAATAAGAAAACACAACAATAAGAAAACACAACAACAAATAAGAAAACACAACAACAAATAAGAAAACACAACAACAAATAAGAAAACACAACAACAAATAAGAAAACACAACAATAAGAAAACGCAACAACAAATAAGAAAACACAACAACAAATAAGAAAACACAACCACAAATAAGAAAACACAACAACAAATAAGAAAACACAACAACAAATAAGAAAACACAACAATAAATAAGATCCTAAATCACAATGATGCAGCCATCGTTAATGTGAAAATGTGTTTGTATAAAAATAATTACAATTACAAGAAGGTGTCCAGCTGCTCAGTGGGACTCAGTGGGCTCTGCTGTGCTCCATGTGTAGCAGCCCCACTCTGACACCTCTCCACTAATGCATGTTCACAGCTCCTGTGTGTGTGTGTGTGTGTGTGTGTGTGTGTGTGTGTGTGTGTGTGTGTGTGTGTGAGAAGCAGCGTTAGTTTCAACAGCAACATGAGGGCGAAACTTTTCACCGGTGACAACGTTTGCAGAAGCGCTGCACAGACAAGTAGCAGCCGGAGCTGACGTAACCTGGACCCGGCCACAAGAGGCGTTTGCGCTTGCGCGGTCCTGTTGCTAGGTGACGCTGCAGCCCGCTGCCTACACGGCTGGTTGTTGTGCTGCATGTGTAAGTCTGTTTCATGTTCATGTGATTTAAGGAAAGATCAGACACATTTATATTAAGTAAAGAAAAGGTTAAATTAATGTGTTATATTAATGTAAAGAAAGAAACCAAAGGGAGGATCTCAAACAGCAGAGGTGCAGCTGAAGGTGTTACATTAATGGTGCAATAGCGCCCTCTGCTGGATCCAAAGAGGTTTAGCATTTTTTTGAACTAGTATCTGATTATTTACAGTCAATGCTCCATCAACACGAGGCATCACGACAGTAACAATATAAAGTCATATATATGTAAAGTTGCCCAACACACTGAAGTCGGGATAAACTGGGTTTATCCGAGGAGCACCTGAACGCAGCATTACACAGGAGTGAAGTTTGTGTGCACATTTATTAACCCTTTCTATTGAGCACATCTACTTTAAAGTAACTCAAGAGAACAGCAACATATGAATCTTCATAACTTTATTCTTTGAGGACTCAAAAAGAAAAGATGTTTGTCCAAACTCAAAATTATTTTATTGACTTTTTTTTAATGATTCTTACTTAAGTCCCGCCTCTGATGACGACAGTAGCCAATCATAGTTTGTGATTTTTTTTGGGTTGAAACCTGCTACCAGTGGGCTGCTGTCTGCAGAGAGAGGAGTCTCCCTCATGTCAGTTTGATTCTCCTGAATTAAGGTTAAGAGTGCATACAATGGTCGAGTTACGTTGAGAGCGCCCTCTGCTGGATCAAACTGCAAACTACATCATGCGGCCTGATAGGATGATAACTGTACATTTTGAATTTGAACGTCTCGTTACAGTTCCAATGTGAACTTCAGGGACAGTGAGGGTGTCCTATCTGGGGTCCAGGTCCCTCTATAGGGTCACCAAAGATCTCAGACGGGGAACTCTGTCTGCTCTGAGGTCGTCAAAAGTTGACTTGAACATGTGATGATAAAACCAAAGAATAACCACATCTCATTTATTTACATGTCTAATCACAATGAAGGCAGCTGGATGAAAACTCTGAGGTTTGAAGACAAGGGCGCGGCCTGTGTGGCGTGAGGGACTCTTTGAACTTCCTGTTTTATATCATCTTTGTAGTTTCTCCACATCAACACGCCTCTTCTGCATGTGTGCTCAACTCGCTCTAATAGATGTGTCTGTTTGTATTCACACCGCGGAGGGCAACACAGATAAGATTAAATGTTGGTTTGAACACCTCAGGCCAGACAGCGAGAAGAGAGGCGTGCTCCGCTCACACCCACAGACGTTGTGGCTGAAGACTCCTTGGACGAAGACTTCCGTCGCTGCAGACAGAACGCACTCCCGGGCATCGCCCTGCACCAGCGCTACCTGAGGAACTCCGCCCAAAACCCCTCGGAGGAAGAGGAGGAGCACGGCCTACAGAGTCTGGGGCCCTTCCTGAATATCCACAGTTCAGTAGTCAGTACTTTTCAGTAGGAGTTTCAGTAGACTGAACCCTCGTGGTCATTCAGTGGTCATTTTTTGGGTCCACCTCAGTATACTGAACATTTCAGTATGGATACTAACTTCCTGGTTTCATGCAGTATGGACCGGATGAATCCTTTCAGGACATGAATTGTATTTTACCCACAATGCAGTGCGAAATTAAACGTAAATCGTCACTTCATGTGCGCCTCCAAATCAAAACAAACGAGCGTGGATTAATTTAATCAGTTTTTAATCTAGAGTTAAAGTCCCGACTGAAATCACTACTTTAAATTAACAACAGAAAATATAACAAATGTCTGCATTATTATAAAACCTTTCCCCCTCTATTTAAATAAAGATTTCACTATTTAAATAATGATTTCACTATTTAAATAATGATTTCACTATTTAAATAATGATTTCACTCTTTAAATGTGTCTTCATTGGTTTATTTTATATTCTGTATATTACTGTCTTTCATTTGTTCTTTATGTACTGTATGTTATTTAGTTATTTAATCTTTTACTTGTGATATTGTTTTTTGTTTACCTGACTGTATATGTGCATTATACGGTGGCCCTGAAGTGCAAAACACAACAACAAATTACAAAACACAATGACAAATAAGAAAACACAACAACAAATCAAAAACCACAATGACATTAACTTTAACCGTTAAGGTAGGTACCTGCAGTCGACAAGGATCGTCGCTGATTGGACGAACGCAATGTCCGTCTTTTTAACCATGCTGCTTCCGCGAGTTGATTTCAAAACATGAGCGAAATCGGAGAATCAGACTCTCTACTCTCAGAGAATATTTTGATGCAGGCCATACATATGAGGTGATATTGGATATGCTGTCAACCTTTCACAATATTCAAATATCCGGACGTTAAAGACACGTTTAAAAGAAGCAGGTCTGTACAGACGGAACTATTCTCCACTAGCCGAGGTTCACACTGAGCTGCAGGGTAACTCTTCGGCTATCGGACTATGTGGCAAGTTCTTCAACAAAAACACAAACTACGTGTGAAACGAGAAGCAGTAATGAGCTTGTTGAAACAACTAAATCCACATGGGACGGCTTTAAGAACATGCCGGAGGTTTACCAGACACACGGATCATTCCATGAGTCTGAACTACAGATGGCATGCAGATGACAAACTGAAACCCTTTGGATCGGCCCTCTCAGGATGTATAGATGGCTTTTCAAGAAGAATAATGTGGCTTGTTTGTGGAAATACTAACAACAACCCATCCGTCATCACTCACAATTATATTAACTGTGCAAAAAGTGTTGGTGTGATCCCAATGAGATTCAGAACTGACCTCGGAGCAGAACATGGGACAATGGCAGCAACACAATGTGTCCTCTGCCATGCACACACGGACTACTATGGAGGCTCGTCAAGCCACAGTTATGACTCATCAACAGGGAATCAGCGTATCGAGTCCTGGTGGTCCTTTTTCAGAAGATGAAGGTATGTAACTATGTATTGCCTAGTGATCAGATCAATTATTCAATATTCACTATTATGAATTATTGTTTTCAGACCACTCTTCAAAATGCTGATAACATTCCTCATCTCAGCCCTCTGGATTATTCAATCAATTAAACATTTCTCCTCGTGTGTAAAAAAAAAAACACAAAAAAAAAAAAAAAAAAAGAAAACTTTGCATTTAATGTATTCCTAGATCTCAGTTTTAGATGGACCTGTTTGGAGACCTAAGAGACTCTGGACACTTCAACGGTTGCCATGAACACCAGTGCTTACTGAGATTGTGCTTCAGTAATGTTCTGCAGAAAGACCCGGATGAATGTTCGGACCTCTGGAACAAGCACAGGATTCGACCATCCAGACTCGCCTCATGTCCTGGAGGGATTCCAAACGAACTCTATTTGTTGCCTCACAGGTAATCCACATCAACTCAGAGTTAAATGATCATAAACTGAATATTGTATTATAACAAATTGCACTGCACTCGTTATGGTAACTATATTTGGAATATTGTATATTTTTGTAAATTATAGTATTTAACATAATTTATAGGCTAGTTGTCCTGCCTTTGTTTACTTTCACATTTATGTAGATCAACAAGCAAACACATCTTATTAACAATGGCCATTTCAAACTACATTTCTAAAATCTTGGTAAAAACCTTTTCGTAATTCTATAATTGTCTGAATTTGCAGGTTTGGTTCAAGGCACTGTGGATTTGCTTTCTTGAAGACAGGGAGCTAAATGTGTTTCCGGAGGCCAGGCAAACAATTGATTCATGCGGTGACCCATACATTCAGGTTTATCTACAACAGGCTGTGGAACAATAAATGGATTACAGCAGCCACAAAATAGCTGGGCTATAGCTGCAGTATGGACTATACTGAAGCCCTTACCACATATTCCGTATAGCTGAGAAAAAATGTTTCTGCTTTAGCAGGAGATGGCTTTAGGGCCATACATTACTGATTGGACTGTAAGTGCTTATATTTTGGGAAATGCTACTGAGTCTTAATTGTGAACTGACATATAAGTGGCATAAAGGGTTTTAATTGTTAATAAAAGGACGATCTACCAAAATTCTCAAATGTGGTCCTTTCAATTTTCAGGTTTGGAAACTGGAATTCTTGCAAGCACAAAATATTTTAGTCTGTGTGAACTGATATCACTATTTACACTACATGTAGAACATCTAGTAGACAGTTTCCTTGTATAGTACGCCATGTTAACAGAAGATACTGTGCATTACAGTTTTTTTTCAATTGCTAAAACCCAATTTTGCAAACTAGGCTGGTTTTATCAAAATACTTAACACAATTCACAAAACCACAAACTGCAATATACCTCATATATCCTGGAAAATCAAAAAGCACTGCAACCAAAACTACATGTAGCATTATCAAAATCAAACTTTTGCACCAAATGGCACACACTTCATTCATATTACCAGATTTTTGTCTAACTAACTACACACTGTTGGGCATAATGAAAAGCACTCTCATCTTTAGTATGCTTTTCCATTATACAAAAATAGTTAGAATTGTAGAAAATTCTTCAGATTGTTCACATGCACAGAAATATTTGCAGACATACACACACATGCTGTTGAAACATTTATTTTTTTCACCAAATAAGTCAGTGCTACATATACCAGGACAGTAAAACGGCTCAAGTTGGGCTGTACGCTCTGTCTCACATTGTCAGCCCATGATGACATGATCAACTGAGGTTGCTCTGAGTTCATTTGAAAGTTGTTTTCTTCTTTGGCCATGAACTCCTCTACCAGCTCGAACCCTACCTCTCACTCTTCCTCTACCAGCTCGAACCCTACCTCTCACTCTTCCTCTATCAGCTCGAACCCTACCTCTCACTCTTCCTCTATCAGCTCGAACCCTACCTCTCACTCTTCCTCTACCAGCTCGAACCCTACCTCTCACTCTTCCTCCCCCTCTCATTCTCACCCTCCCTCTTCCTCTTCCTCTCTCTGCAACGTCTTCCATTGTTGTAAAAAAAAAGGTACTCACTTGTGGTCTTTTCATAGTGCTTACTTCCTGATTGAAGTGATAACAATTAACCATTGAGGTGTTTGGCCAATTAGCTCATGTAGTGTCATTATGAATGGCAGTGTTTTGAAATGGCAAACATGTGACTTTATGTCAGATTGTTGTGTCTTATACAGAGAACCGTGTTCAGTGCATTTAAAAAGTGTCATTTTGAATTGCAAAATGTGTGTAAAGCAGAAAATGTGTGTAGACTTTTGGAGACTTGAGAAGAGGTTTTGCTCTCTGTGTGTCAGTTTAAATAATTGTGCTATGCATTTCATTTTAGTGTGTTAGCAATTGGAAAAAACTAATAACGGAGAAAAGACGGACATTAAAAAGAGGCTAAACGGACCATCAGACTTTCAAACAGACTGTAAACATGTGTCAGTTTGTAAAGAGTCTGTGATGAGCTGGGATTAAAGAAGTGTTTGACATGAAGAGTAACAACCAAATATGAAGTATTAGTCTATAATATCAATATCGTTCAGCACCATATCTTATGTCATCATTAGAACAGCTCATATTTATTTTCATGATCACTCATACTGTTTGCTCTTTTTAATTTAATCATGATGAGAATGAGTCAGACAGAGTGGGAGGAGTCAGTCAGAAACACGTTTTACATTCATCATGATCGTTACCGATCGTAGAGTTTGAAAATGTTCTGCATCCTGTTGTCAATAATCCTGAGACATCCTAAGTGTTTATAAAAAACAGAGTTCACTGTCAGATTATCAGTAAAAACTAATAACTAATAAATAATCAAATATTAAAGCTTTGTGTAGAAATGGTCTGTGTGTTTGTTTTTTTAATGTAAGAGTGAATTAGCAATGATACTACTATTAAAAGTTACTAAACTATAAAGGTGAACATCGTAAAATTGATATTTTACTTTGTGACTAAGCGCATGTTCCCATATTTACATTAACATTTCCCTAAAAGCACTGAGGTCGAGTTGCTGGCGTGTTTGTTCGCCGCTTCTCCAGCTAAGCCTAAGTGTCGACTACTCTTGATTATTGCTGTATTACTTTGACCTATCCCTCCGTCTCTTGTGTCTTATGATTTAACCTCAGTTTAATCCTAAAGGTTAAATCTCACTTTATAGCTTCAGACCTTCGGCCCCCGACTACCGACTACCGGATCCTCTGGTAGTCGACAAAATCGGCTGATCCACCACTACTGGTAGCCCCTTCCTGGACACTCTATTGGCCCGCTGTTCTCAGTCTTTGCTGGAAAAACTGTCGTTCTCCACAAGCTAGCTGCTAGTCCACTCCCACGGACCACACCTAATGGATACACTTACATAGACAGAACACGCACTGAGGGTCAAGGTGGCGGCATTGCAGTCATACACAGACAGGACATAAAAACTAGCCTCATCTCCCTTCCTCCTGCTCCCTCATTTGAATCACTGGCTTTTAAACACTCTGGCACCACACAGCTGGTCATGGCTGTTGTCTACCGCCCTCCCAAGCCTAACCCATCATTCCTCTCTGACTTCTCTCACTTCCTGACCCAGCTTTGTGCTCTCTCTCCCTCCATCCTCCTCGGTGATTTTAACATACACTTGGACTCCACAAACTCAACAATAACCACTGAATTCATCGAAATACTGAACTGCTTCAACTTAACTCAACATGTCAACTTCCCCACCCACAACCGCGGTCACATCCTGGATCTAGTCTGTTCTACAGGTCTCTCCATAAATCACCTCTCAGGTCCTCTCCTCTTCATCATGTACATGCTCCCCCTTGGTCACATCATCCGCCGCCATGGACTCCAGTTCCACTGCTTTGCAGACGACATCCAGCTCCACATCGCCACCAAAGTCATCACTCCTGCCGCTCACTCAATCCTCACTGACTGCATCACAGAAATAAAATCCTGGCTTCAAATCAAC
This sequence comes from Labrus bergylta, assembly GCF_963930695.1. NCBI lineage: Eukaryota > Metazoa > Chordata > Actinopteri > Labriformes > Labridae > Labrus > Labrus bergylta. Next base: position 956,357 of record NC_089214.1, on the reverse strand, counting down.
TTTCTTAAACTCAACTGCGACAAATCAGAAGTCATTATCATCGGCCCCAAATCCCTCATCAAATCCACCAACAGCTTCTCCCTAACCATCGATGGCTCCACAGTGCTCCCTTCCCCCCACATCCGTAACCTTGGTGTCATCTTCGACCAAACCCTCTCCTATGACAAACACATTAAACAAATCACCAAAAGAGCCTTTTTCCACCTCAGAAACATCGCCCGCGTCCGCCCATCACTCTCATTCTCAGCTGCCGAGACCCTCACCCATGCATTCATCACCTCCAGATTAGACAGTCTCTTGCAACAGTCTCCTCTATGGTTCACCATCCAAATCACTCAAGAAACTTCAATACATTCAAAACTCCACTGCTCGTCTCCTCACACACTCCCGCACCCGAGATCACATCACCCCCGTCCTTTATGACCTCCACTGGCTCCCCATCCCCCAGCGTATCCACTTCAAACTCCTCATCATCACCTACAAAGCCCTCCACAACCTGGCTCCCCCCCTACCTGTCTGAGCTATCTAATTTATTATTATTAATATTATTAGCAGACAGCAGGTCATTCTTGTGCAGGTGTTTGTTATCAGGTAACGGTAATCAGGTAAAGAGACTAAACACTGTTACTGTGTGTATTTGATTAGAAATAATACAAACAGCTGTTAAAGACGACTGACAGCTGAGCGGTGGTCAGCTGATGTCATCATCACAAATGGACGTCATGTCTCTTAAAACACATTTCCTCGTTCCTCTCTCCTCTGCTTCGTTTCCTTACGTCTCTCCATGCATCTCTGGTGGGAGGGACTAAGACGCAAGTGGAGGATGATTGGATGCAATTAAGGGAACTGAGACGATCCCAGTGTATCTGCATTTACTTTGGGGGGTGTGGCCACTCCCCTTAAGGCTTTTGCGCATTTCCACACACTGAACGAGCGCTGTTCATTGGCTACACATCCCTGGTCAGGGATTGGCTGGAGTCAGAATCACTAAGGAAGATTCTGATCCATGATTGGCTGCCTCTGAGTTTATGGTGAAGGTTACGCATGATTACCAGATTATCAGGTCAGGTCAGGTACAAACAGCTGCACTTCCTACATCACGGCACAGGTTATTATTTAACAGGAGAGGTCAGAAAATAATTGTTTACAGGAGGGATGTCGTAAGCATGCGTGTGTCACAGTTAACAGTAACGGGAGAGGCAGAGCGAGCGGAGTGCACTAATGACTCAATCAGGGCTCTCGTTGACTCTGAAAAATAAATCAATATATTTACTAAAGTCTTTAAATGTATAATTCTGATTAATAGAATTTGGTGGTGACTGGTTTGTGTCCAGATATTGTGAAGAAAAGAAAAAGAAAAGAGCAAATGAAAGCAGATTCCAGGTGGAGGAGGTGGTAGAGTGTAGAAGAGTGTCAGTGTGTCTGCAGAGAGTGTAGCAGGACGGAGCAGCAGCAGAGCAGTCCATGAACTCTGATGATACTCTGTCACGTCAGGAGGAACACTCAGGGTTAATTCTGTGGAGACGGTGACAGTGGAGCTGCTGCTTCATCCTCTGTGGATCATCAGGACACAGCTGCTCCTCTCTGCACCACCAGCGTCCTGATGGCTCACATTCTGTCAGTGATCATCTCCTGCATCTAATGAGAGAAGAAGAGAGATCACAGAAATCTTAAATCATTTTCTACACAGACCCCCGTCATCAGATTCCCCCACAGCGCTGTAACTAAGCTCCACCCTCACTCCACCTTTGTACTTTAACACTGAAGCCGTAGTTTGGACATTAATACTCTCTGATGTTTCTTTTTTCTGCCAGTTGTTCCTGCAGCTGTGTAACTTTAGTCTTTGGGAGCCTGTTTGTCTTAAACTTCTTCATATTAGTAATATAGTTTGTTCAGAGTTTGTTAGATATGACGATCTGCTGACGGCAGACTCTGTGATGATTGTGATAGGTCATATGAAGCTAACTCCGCCCCTTTTATGTGAACGTGCTCTCTGAAACTCTGGGTTTACTTATCAGGTTGATAACCAGCTTCACGTGACTGTTCAGCACAATCTCTTATGTCAGAGTTAGTGAAGCTAGATAACAGAAAAATAAACCCTGGGTATGTTGAACTGTCTTCGTAGTATAGACCCCAGAAAAGGATTTCTCCGACAAAACATAAGAATCTAAATTTTCTTTATGACCTGATATTCGGAGGGTTTACTAAAGAACACTGACAGACTGACCTCAGAGTCTCCAGTCGATAGTTTGGATTCTTCTCAAGAGCTCTCAGCAGCTTCACTTCTGAATCCTGCAGGTCGTTGAAGTTCAGGACAAGCTCTCTGAGATGGGAGGGGTTGGACTTCAGAGCTGAGGCCAGAGAAGAACAGCTGATCTCTGACAAACTGCAGTTCATCAATCTGAATAAAGAATAAAAGAAGAATAAAAATAATGTATAATCCACTCACATGTGTTCAGGTCAACATCACTTTGTCCTGATGAATAAAGTTTTCTCTGAATGAGGATCATTTCTGATTGTGTATTCACTAAATCTAAATCCTCCAAATGTCAGCACAACATTCATACAGCTGTTCATGTGCACAGATGAAGAACAGGCTGCTGATCTCAGTCAGGTCTGTGATGTTAGTACATTTATCAAATCACACATTATTGAATCAAAAGTCTTCATGATTTCACTTCTTAACAGAACCAGAGGAAACCAGAGGCTTCATGTGCACGTTGTTCAACTTTACTTCACATAGTCAGAAAAACATTTTCACAGCAAATCTTTTAAATCATTCAGGAAGGTGAAAAAAATAAAAATCTCCTCAATTATTAAATTTCCCAAGATTTACATTCAGACAAATACTGAAAATATAAAAAATCCTGACATATGCAACAATGGAGGATGTGGATTGAAATGATACAAATGAATGACACAGTCAGTGATCTGACCTCAGAGTCTCCAGTCTGCACTTTGGACATTGCAGATAATCACACAGCAGCTTCACTCCTGAATCCTGCAGCTTCAAGTTGTAGCTCAGGTCCAGCTCTCTGAGATGGGAGGGGTTGGACTTCAGAGCTGAGACCAGAGAAGAACAGCTGATCTCTGACAAACTGCAGCAAATCAATCTGAATAAAGAATAAAAGATGTAAATGTAGATGACAGTGAGCTTTATGCATGAATGTGTGATGTTGTCCACATGAACACACTGATGTGATCATCATCTGTTCATTCTAACATTTAAGGACTTGATTGTGATTCATTCATGTTTTTGTTCTTCCTGATCATTCTTAGAGTCAAACACTCAAAGCTCCTGTGAGGAACTTTCATCACATGTCCGTTTTGGCGCCCCCTGTGGACAAAGTAAAACCAGCAGAGACTCAATCTGAATAAAGAATAAAAGATGAATTCTTAACAGAACAAGAGGAAACCAGAGGCTTCATGTGCACGTTGTTTTTCATCTTCATGAAGAGTTTGAAACTTTTCTCCACATTATCAGAAATCTCTGCATGAAGATGATTCCTAAATCTGGAATACTTTGACAGGATATAGAAACGTTATAAAAACTCAATCTAAACTTGTTCTAATGATAAACTCTCTGACTGACCTTCCTCCTTTGTGTTTATTTTTTAGCTCTTCAAGCAGAAAACTATCCCATCATATATTTCATATCTGTCTGTGTTTGTGTGATTGTAAGTGTGTCTGTTAAGTAATGCTGTTTTGGATGTTTCTGTATTACTTTATATTTGTGTTAGGACCCCCTTAAAGATGAGACGATGCATCTCAAGCTGCTAACCTTTAATACATTCAAACACAGTTTCTATTACAGACATATATATATATTACAGTCAGTGATCTGACCTCAGAGTTTCCAGTCTGCAGTTTGGACTCTGCAGTCCCTCACACAGCAGCTTCACTCCTGAATCCTTCAGGGTCACGTTGTTATTCAGGTTCAGCTCTCTGAGATGGGAGGGGTTGGACTTCAGAGCTGAGGCCACGACGTCACAGTGAGTCTCTGAGAGTCCACAGTCATAAAGTCTGTTGTGACACATATAACAGAGAAATATGACTCAAAAGCAGCGTTTGATATATACATCTCACATGTCCTTTTTGGTCTTAACTTTACACATCAGTAGAATCTGTCACTGACACAAAAAGTCTCATCACTCGTTTTCAAACCTGCACATTTTTCATCTTTCAATCATTCACTAAATGTTGCAGATGAATGGAAACAAATGTAGTTTTATTGAGGATGACATCATGTCTATAGTCTGTGACCTAAAGTGTGATCTATTCAGGATTAGAAAACCATTTGAAACTCATTGAACAGTAACTCTAGAGGAGGAGGATCTCATTCTCGTGCCGTCTGGCTCTCTTCTATAAACGGGAAAATACAGTGACTGCTGCAGAATGATCCAGAAATCAAATAAATCAGCAAAGAATAAAATGTAGTGAGGTTAAGGATCTCCTTCCAGAACAGTTTTTCTATGATCTACCGGCTGAGATTTTAGAGATGATGCTTGTGATTACACTATCAGCCATCTCAGTCATTTCTTTGGGAATTCCCTCTTAAATGTGTTCACAAAAAAAACTACTGTATCAAATCTATTTTTGAACTCAGGGCAAAAAGTAAAAAAATCTTCACGTGTGAAAATAACTATGACTGACTATTTCTCCTGAACATTAACAGTGGAACACTATTTTGTGAACAGTGAGGATATTGTTTAGTTTTTATTAAAATAAGTAAATTAGTACATGACAATTATAATGCGCTAAACATCTGGACTTACTTTGCCTTCCTGCAGTTCCTCACAGCTGGAATCAGTCTCAATCGTCCCTTCTCTGATGTGTTGTACTTATACAGGTCCAACTCATCCAAAACCTCCTCGGACATCTGCAGCATGTAGGCCAGAGCAGAGCAGTGGATCACAGAGAGTCTCTTCTCTGATATGTTCTTTGACTTCAGGAACTCTTGGATCTCCTGATGGACTGAGAGGTCGTTGATCTCCGTCAGACAGTGGAAGATGTTGATGCTTCTGTCAGGAGAGATATTGGTCTTATTCTTCTTCAGGTTGTTGATGACTCTTTGGATCATATCTAGACTGTTGTCTGTCTGACTCATCAGGCCTCTTAAGAGTCTCTGGTTTGACTTCAAAGAGAGTCCATGAAGGAAGCGAACAAACAGGTCCAGGTGACCATTTTTACTCCTCATGGATTTCTTCATTGCTTCATTTAGGAGAACATCAAGGGTTGAATCTACATATTTTTTCCCCAGAAAAGCCTTCAGAACTGTTGTGTTCTTGTTGGTGAAACAGTGGAACATGTAGACTGCAGCCAGAAACTCCTGAACGCTCAGATGAACAAAGCAGTAGACTGTTTTCTGGAGGATCACACACTCTGTTTTCAAGATCTCTGTACAAACTCCTGAGTACACCGAGGCCTCTGTGACATCCAGACCACAACGCTCCAGGTCTTCTTGGTAGAACATGATGTTTCCTTTCTTTAGATGTTCAAACGCCAGCCTCCCCAGCTTCAGAAGAACTTCCCTGTCAGCCTCCATCAGCTCATGTGGACTCATCTGAAGTCCCTCACCATACTTGTTCTTCTTCCTCTTTGTCTGAACCAGCAGGAAGTGTGAGTACATGTCAGTCAGGGTCTTGGGCAGCTCTCCTCTCTGCTCTCTGCTCATCATGTGATCCAGAACTGTGGCAGTGATCCAGCAGAAGACCGGGATCAGACACATGATGTGGAGGCTCCTGGATGTCTTGATGTGTGAGATGATTCTGCTGGACAGATCTTCATCATCACTGAACCTCCTCCTGAAGTACTCCTCCTTCTGGGCGTCAGTGAAGCCTCGTACTTCTGTAAACCTGTCAACACATGAAGGAGGGATCTGATTGGCTGCTGCAGGTCGAGAAGTTATCCAGATGAGAGCTGAGGGAAGCAGATTCCCCTTGATGAGGTTTGTGAACAGTGTGTTTAACGATGACTTCTGTGTGACATCAGAAACAACCTTCCTGTTTGTGAAGTCCAATGACAGTCTGCTTTCATCCAGGCCGTCAAAGATAAACAACAGTTTACAGACAGCGAGCGTCTCTGCTGTGACCTTCTGTAATGTTGGATGGAAAACACAGAGCACCTCAAGAAGACTGTACTCCTTATCTCTGATCAAGTTCAGCTCCCTGAATGAAAGCAGGATCACCAGACTGAGCTCTTGGTTCTCTGAGCCCTCTGCCCAGTCCAGAGTGAACTTCTGTACTGAGAAGGTTTTACCAACACCAGCGACCCCGTTTGTCAGAACCACTCTGATGGGTTTCTGTTGGTCGGGTTGAGCTTCTGTCTTTTGGTTCTGTTGGTCGGGTTGAGCTTCTGTCTTTTGGTTCTGTTGGTCGGGTTGAGCTTCTGTCTTTTGGTTCTGTTGGTCGGGTTGAGCTTCTGTCTTTTGGTTCTGTTGGTCGGGTAAGGCTTTAAAGATGTCCTGACACTTGATTGGAGTCTCATGGAGGGTCTTCTTTTTAGAGTCTGTCTCAAGCTGTCTCACCTCATGTTGGGTGTTCACCTCTTCACTCTGTCCCTCTGTGATGTAGAGCTCAGTGTAGATCCTGTTGAGGAGGGTTCTACTTCCTGTTTCATCACTTCCTTCAGTCACACGTTCACATCTCCTCCTCAGACTGACCTTATGTTCATCTGTAACCTCCTGCAGACCTCTATCAACTGAAAGAGAGAATGATAGAATCTGATTATTGTTTTCAAATGTTTTTGTAAAAGAAGTAAAAAAGAGTTTTAATTTCTATACTTTTTACATTTACCAATAAAAGTCCTGTTTTAGGAGGAGATCACAGAAGCAGAAAGGTGTACAGTCTTACTTTGTTCAGTGCTGCTCTGACTGACTGTCTGCAGTCCAGGTCCTGTTCTGGATCTTTTTCCACACTGAGGACAGGACGAGTCTCGTGGTGAACCAGACTGGTCCCAGTATGAGGTGATGCACTGTCTGCAGAACCAGTGTCCACAGCTGGTAGAAACGGGATCCTTCAGGACGTCCTGACACACAGGACAGGACGGCTGCTCCTCTATAACATGAGTCCTCTTCGTCCCCCTGTGAAGACATGTCTTTAGAACTAAACTGATCGTTGACTGATTTGAAGAAAAATGAAGATTTATTAAACACGATCTAAACACTCAGATGATCATAGAGAGCAGGTAACGCCTTCTTTGTATTCAGCTCATAGTCTGCAGTCAGATGATTGTTTCTTGTGTTTTAAGCCTCCTGCTTTCATAAAGACTAAAGAACAACATTTTCTCTCTCACTGTCTTTTGTAACATTAATGATCTGTGTGCAGTTTTTTTTATTAAAGCAGACTGAACATCATGTGCAGCTTCTTCACAGAGTCTGATCCTGTCATCGACTGTTTCACTGTCACTTCAGACAGCTGGGCTCGGGTTAGTCGGCCTTTGAACTGAGGTTAGACGTGGTGAAACATTTTGAATTACATTGTGGTGGATCAGCAGTAACAGGGCACAGACGTCAAGTCTGCATCAAAGGCAGTCCTTGATTTTGACACAACCTGAACCTGAACACATCATGGTCCCTGGCAGGAGGGTCTTTATACTATAGCTGCACAAATTATATTATTTGAATCATGAGTCTGGCCATCCCACGATCAAAGGAACATGACTGACGAGGATTATTTACATTGAAAAATAAAAGGTCTACTTTTTAAACTGCTTGTGGGGAGAATGAGCTGTCTTCTAATTTTAGAGCACACCATGTCTACTTTTCCTCAACTCACTCAGTTTCTCTGCTTCTGTATGACCATGACCACACAGAATCATATCAGATGATGATGGAAAAGACTAAACGGAGACAATAACAAACTCTTTGAAACAGGGGCCGTGCTGAGCGACATCTTCTGTTGGTAATAAACGTACTAATGAGAAGTAGGAGGATAAGGAGCAGGTCCAAAGGTTTGTAAGAGTCCTCTTAGATTAGATTACAGCGTTACAAGGTGACTGAGCGACCCTACAAGGAAACACTGAGACTCTGCTCTCTGTCTGCTCCACTCAAATCTGAAAAAACCAACAAGTTTTATATTTCTATGAATCTTTGATCAACTCTCTAGTGATAATGCTGTAAAAGAAGCTGTAAATACAAAAAAGGGCTACAGCTGTAGATGATGAGAAGGTTTCCAGGTTTGTTTCTTTGTCAGGAGGCTTACTTTATGTCTGGAGACTCTGCTTCGTCCTCCGCTTCCTCTAAACACACGTCCATGTTCTGATCTGAAGTCTGAGAGGAAAAAACAGAAACACTCACTGAGAGATCAAAACACAAGAAACAAAAGAAAGCAGTTTGATCGAATGCCACACATACACACTCACACAAGTCACATTAATCTCACATAACAAGGGATATATGATCCTAGTTTAGGATTATGAACTGCGCTGAGAGGATGTGTCCAGCGGGCCGTAGCTCTCCTTTACAGTGAGACATAATTTCATTTCACAGAAATCAATAAAGACGGGCCTTTAAAACAGACTAGCTGCAAGCGGTACACGAGCTCATGTAGTTTAGATGAAATTAACCTTGAGAGAAGAGGCGAGCGTGACTTCATTTGAAACTCTCTGTGTTCAGTTCTCAGGAGAAAACTGAGACTAAAGAAGTGAAGATATAAAAACTCTGAATAAACACTCACCCCGCTTCACTCTTTAGTTCTCTGCTGCTGTCTATTCAAAATGGAGTATTTACTGACTGAACACTTCCACCGTCCCACCTCCTCTCATGAGCCTGGATCATGTGGTTAGTGTTGCCCCTCCTCCTCCATTTACAGGAAATCAGCTGGGTTCAAAAGTTCAGTGTGGGATCCAGTTGTGCTCAGCTCTCAGTCGTGTTTTATTTTGATTTAGAGACATTTGAAGCTCCTGTGAGGATCTGTTGGTTTGTGTGTGAAGAGATATAAGATATGATCCTTTGCTCGTCACAGTCCATGGATATTACTTTAAGACCCTCTGGCTCACAGCTCATCTGTATAGGACCTGTGCTGACCTGCAATCACTGACAGTTTGATGGGAACCGAGCGGCCTCGAGGCTGGAGAGAAAAACCCCTTTTCCACCAACGGTCCCCAGAACTAAAAGTTCCAGGGACTTCTCTTCAAAGAACTAAAAGGTTCTTGTGGCCCATAGTTGTTGTCAGCAGTTCCACCGCTGCCTGAAGATTACGCAGATCAGGCTGTGTGGCTTTGAAAATGACTTCATTGATTAACAAGGAAAGGAGACAAGTGCTCTGTTTAGTGTGTCATTAAAGGAAAGAGGACTCTAATAAAATGTTTGAAGAATTAACACTGGATACCTCACTCCCCTCATTTCACAAAACACCAAATGAATGAAAGAGAATGAGATGCTTTTCCTCTGATTCTGTTGAACATCATGATTCTTGAGGAAGAGTTCAAATGTAAAGTGATTTCTAACTCTATTTGAATATCAAGTTTATTTTTGTTCAGTTCCTGTTTTATTTTGAAGTTTCTGGTCTCGGGTTACTTCCTCCCTTTTTGATTGCACTCATTGTCCTCACCTGTGTCCCGTCAGTCTCACCTGTGTCTCGTCAGTCTCACCTGTGTCTCGTCAGTCTCACCTGTGTCTCGTCTGTCTCACCTGTGTCTCGTCAGTCTCACCTGTGTCTCGTCTGTCTCACCTGTGTCTCGTCAGTCTCACCTGTGTCTCGTCAGTCTCACCTGTGTCTGATTGCCCTCTGTGATTAGTCTCTGTGTTTCTGCCTCTCTTTATGTTTTGTGTCTCCTCGTGGTTCCTTTTCGTTTCTCCTTTTGGGCTTTTGTTGGACTTTTGAAAAGTAAGACTTATTCAGCTTATTTGTTCAAATATAGAAGAAATACGTCAGTGATGCATGACTTTAAGCTGTAAGGAATGGAGGACTGGACTGACAGACGGACCGTCAGATAGATAGATAGATAGATAGATAGATAGATAGATAGATAGATAGATAGATAGATAGATAGATAGATAGATACTTTATTGACCCTGAGAGAAATTCAGAGCGTCCAGTAGCAGCTAGAGACACAAACATGAAACTTTTGTTGCATCTGACAACACGTGATTTAAAGAAACCTCTACAGAGATCAACATTAAACATGTACAATTAAAAACTAGAACTGAACCAAGAAAATGTTGATGACCCGAGCAGGAGTAAGAATGTGTATCATTAAAAACATCAGACCTGTCCAGATTAGAGTCGATCTACAGCTGTACAGCAGAGATGAGTCTGTGACACTTTAAAGGAGCAACTCTGACACCTAGTGTTTAAAATGAGTACTGCAGACCAAATGTAAAAAAAACATTGGCCCTTCCTGAATATCCACAGTTCAGTAGTCAGTACTTTTCAGTAGGAGTTTCAGTAGACTGAACCCTCGTGGTCATTCAGTGGTCATTTTTTGGGTCCACCTCAGTATACTGAACATTTCAGTATGGATACTAACTTCCTGGTTTCATGCAGTATGGATCGGATGAATCCTTTCAATGCAGTGCGAAATTAAATGTAAATCAAATCGTCACTTCATGTGCGCCTCCAAATCAAAACAAACGAGCGTGGATTAATTTAATACATCTTTAATCTAGAGTTAAAGTCCCGACTGAAATCACTACTTTAAATTAACAACAGAAAATATAACAAAAGTCTGCATTATAATAAAACCTTTCTCCCTCTATTTAAATAATGATTTCACTATTTAAATAATGATTTAACTATTTAAATGTGTCTTCATTGGTTTATTTTATATTCTGTATATTACTGTCTTTCATTTGTTCTTTATGTACTGTATGTTATTTAGTTATTTAATCTCACTTGATTTACATTGTGATATTGTTTTTTTGTAATTGTAATTTATTACACTATTTACAATATTTAAATAATTAAAAGTGAGGAGATAACAGCATTAGTAACCATGGTTACACTTCACCTCTGAGTGTAACTGTACCGCCCATCACTCTCGCTCGTCTCTCCCTCTCACGCTGTAAACCCACTTCACTTCAACGCTGTAGCACCCTCAGCACCCTCAGCACCCTCAGCACCCTGACTTCCTCCCTGGGCTCATGTGTCAGTAAGCTACATTTATTTATTTCATTTTATGGGGGAAAATGCCCTCTTGGAATTTTTAAGAGCCCCTCAGTCATTTCGTCCTGCCAGACCTGGACAGAGCTGCACGCTGGCACCCTCGTGTGGCCAGATGAATAATGACACACGAGGGCCGGGCAAACACTGAGCACTTGAATATTTCTTCAGCTGTGATGGGAGTCATATGTGATCATGCATCTCTCATGAATCCACATCTGGAGTCGTATGTTTACATTTTCTCTCAAGATACTCAGATTCATCAATCGGCTTATTTCAGTTATTTTCTGCTGTTTTCTGCTGTCATTGCTCGTTTAGGAGGCTTCACCTGTCTCCTCTGCCATGCATCCATCCATCCTTCCTCAATCTATCCTCCATCCTTCCTTCATGCATCCATCCATCCATCCATCCATCCATCCATCCTTCCTCAATCTATCCTCCATCCTTCCTTCATGCATCCATCCATCCATCCATCCATCCTTCCTCAATCTATCCTCCATCCTTCCTTCATGCATCCATCCATCCTTCCTCAATCTATCCTCCATCCTTCCTTCATGCATTTATCCATCCATCCATCCTTCCTCAATCTATCCTCCATCCTTCCTTCATGCATCCATCCATCCTTCCTCAATCTATCCTCCATCCTTCCTTCCTTCATGCATCCATCCTTCCTTCCTCAATCTATCCTCCATCCTTCCTTCATGCATCTATCATCCTTCCTTCCTCAATCTATCCTCCATCCTTCCTTCATGCATCCATCCATCCTTCCTCAATCTTTCCTCCATCCTTCCTTCATGCATCCATCCATCCTTCCTTCCTCCATCCTTCCTTCATGCATCCATCCATCCTTCCTCAATCTTTCCTCCATCCTTCCTTCATGCATCCATCCATCCTTCCTTCCTCCATCCTTCCTTCATGCATCCATCCATCCTTCCTTCCTCCATCCTTCCTTCATGCATCCATCCATCCTCCCTCCATCTATCCTCATCCTTCCTTCCTCCTTCCTTCATACATACATCCATCCATCCTTCTGCCATCCTTCCTTCCTCAATCTATCTTCCATCCTTCCTTCCTTCATGCATCCATCCATCCACTCATGCTTCCTTCCTCCATCAATCTTCTATCCATCCTTCCTTACTACCTTCTTTCCTCCATCCATCCTTCTTTCCTCCATCCTTCCTTCATGCATCTATCCATCCTTCCTCCATCTATCCTCCATCCTTCCTTCATACATCATCCATCCTTCCTTCCTCAATCTATCCTCCTTCCTTCCTTCCTTCATGCATCCATCCATCCACTCATCCTTCCTTCCTCCATCAATCTTCTATCCTACCTTCCTTACTACCTTCTTTCCTCCATCCTTCCATCCTCCCTCCCTTCCTCAATCTATCCTCCATCCTTCCTTCATGCATCCATCTATCCACTCATGCTTCCTTCCTTCTTCCATCAATCGTTTATCCTTCCTTCCTTACTACCTTCCTTCCTCCATTCATCTCTCATCCATCCTTCTTCCATCTTTTCTACATACTACCTTCTTTCCTCCATCCATCCTCCATCCTTCCTTCATCCTTCCATCCATCCTCACCGGCGCTGTTGCATGCTGAACACATCGTCCCTCCTCACCATGTGTGTTTGACGTCACAAACTTAGGAGGGGCTCCTCCGTGAGGCTGCTTGCTGTTTGTGGTGCTGAAACAACGCCTGAATTGTGTTGCCTTTTAACCAATTTCTGTTTTTGCTGTCGCGCTTCCCCCCCCCTCAAAACATGCGTGTTTAATCCGAGAGTCTCCACCGAGCAGCTCACACCTGGGGCGGCGGTAAAACACGCGTTTCTAGCGGGGTTAAGAGATGGATTAGCACCGCAATGAACACAGGCAGGAGCGGTATGGATTCACGGTGGTGTCCCGTCCTCGTCGCTGCATTGGCGGTCAGCCTCTGCTCCTCACCTGCCCTGGCTGACAGAACATTTGGTAAGAATCTGTATTTTCACTTTCTCACCATTATATTGTCCATGTGTTGAATCTGTCTGTGGTGCTAAATCCACTTTACTGCCATGTTGTGTCTGTCAGGCTTTACTGTCATTTGCTCTATTTTGCAAAAGTGATTATTTAAAATAAATATTTAACTAGAGATTTGACACGTGCTGCCATCTTCCTTTTGGGCTTTGAATAACTTGTATTTGTGCTTCCTCGTTGGAGGAGAGCTCAAGATCCAAGAGAAAAAGTTACATAATCCATCAGGCCCAAATATGGATGAAATCTTGGCTGTGAGACTTCGTATTTAATTTTCCAAACTATAGTTACACACACACACACACACACACACACACACACACACACACACACACACAGAGTCACCCATGTGTTTACACCATATTTAGATTATCATGTATATCATTTCATGTCTGGGGGTTTTGGGGACTCAACACACAGCCTGGAGGAGCATGCTATTTTCAATCCACTTAAATATTTCATAATATCTTATCCTACGCCTCCATGGAAGAAAGAGCATCTTTCATCTGCAACTGGCTGGAAAGATCAGAGGTGAGCTCTACTTTCACTCCTGCAAACGTTTTTATTTTATTGTTCCAGGAGAATGTACATAAAGAATATACATGAACAGGTGAAGGTCAGTCTGTTCAGAGGACACTTATTTACGACTAGAAGAGAGAGACGTCTTCAGTAGAGAGGAGACAGAGTGTCCACCTCTCGTGGGTGTTTTTGTAAAAGATTTCTCATCCCGGTGTTCATCATTTGATGTTTCCTTCAGTATTTGTTCTATTGGTTGTTTGAAAGGTGGAAACGTAGAGATATCAAAGACATGTTCATTTTTTAAGGACTCTTTCCAATAAATGCTTCAAGAAAACACTTTGTTATGTTCTGCTTTATTTTATGGTACAGTATAGATAGTGTGTGCTGAATGGAGGTGGATATGTTTCAGCTGTATTCTTTAAAAACTGCTGTATAAGCTGCACTTCTTCTTTTGGAGCCGTGCAACAAGCTAACGCATTGGCAACAGTTAGCATTAATAGGGTGACCACCACACGTCCTGATTTGACCCGGGACCCGTTTACAAGCTCTGAGTCCTGAGTCCCCACAAATATCTATAAATCACTAATATGTCCCGGGTTTAACCAAAACAACACACCATGCTAACAACACTGACTTGTCTTTAAATATGTCAATCAATGTCGTTGCCATGGCTGCTGTAGTTTTAACCAATAGCAGTGAGGCAAGGCACCAAGTGGATAAAGCTCGTTCTAAAACGAGGGTGAACCTTGTGTTGTCTTTTACCCGTGGACGTGGAGTTGGTCTACTTCCTGTTGGACAGGCAGGTTAGCTTGTGTGCTAGCTTGCAGTGTAGCTACAAGCAGTAAATGTACACACTACGTCCTGCAGGGGGCGATGAGCCCAGGAGGAGGGGCCACATTTGAATGTTGTGTTTACAAGCTGCAGCCAACATTTCTACCGACTCCATCTTTAAGAATAAATATTTATTTAGGCAGCTTTAATTTAAATTGTTGCGGTTTTTGCTTTATGTCCTTTGCTAATTGTTTAGCACTAAAACACCAGGTCAGATTCCTTGTATGTGTAAATGTAGCCTATTTGGCAATAAAGAAGCGATTGTGAAAACAAGAGACACAAACTCTGTGTCCTGAAGTTCATTATGTTTTATTATCACTGTTCAGTTATCATTTATGCTTCAAAAGGTAGTGACAGTCTAAGTGAAAAAAGCCAACTATATATATTTTTCACAAAGCTTCAGAAGGGAGAGATGGCTGTGGCTCAGCCGTCTCAACAGGAAGGTCGAGTGTTTGATCCCCAGCTGCTGCAGCCACATGTCCGATGTGTGAAAAGACACTTAACCCCAAGTTGCTCCCGCTGCTTCGTCGGCGGCGTATAAATGTGTAAAAGCGCTTTTAGCAGTCAGAAGACTAGAAAATAAATAAAGTGTCTATTTACAGTGTGGTTAAATAATGGTGAAACCGGGATTATTCCTCAGACTATAACTGGAATGTCAGACAAGAATCCAGCAGTAGACCTCGATATGTGACCTCAGAAACCTGACTCATTGAGCGACCATCGATCTTAACATCTCATGCAGTTGATGCACGATGTCGACCAGAAGAGAAACGTATAAACATAGTTTTTTAATCATCAGAGTCAAACACAAATTCTGGAGCCAACACGCAGTGTGTTGATAATTAGTGTGAAAGGACACTTCCTGTTCACACATGCAGCTCAGCCTGATGAGGTCAGGACATTTTAAGAGAGCAGGGCATGTTTTAAAGAGGCTTTAAAGAGAAGATTACTTTAATACATATATGATCAAGTTCTGGTTTGTACTTTTTGTAAGAAATAGAATCAAAATAATCATCACATGAGAAGAATAACTGCAGCATTTCTTGGTAGACTTTGATCTCTTAACATTTCTACCAGCTGTTTCATGTTTGACCTTCCACTCCTGTAATGTGTGGAGAACAAATTCATTAGATATAAAACTGAAATAAACTTTAGTGTGATTCCTCTGTCAGTCCCTGATGGATGAAGCTCTCCTCAGCTTTCAGAGCTTCTCCACCCACAAGATTAGGGGCGGCAGTAGCTCAGTCTGTAGGGACTTGGGTTGGGAACCTGGTTGCTGGTTCAAGTCCCGGTGCGGTGTAGAGGTGCCAGATCACCCCCTCCCCGTCACCGTCACTAAGTCCTTTAGTGCATGTCCATAGCATCCTGTTTCTGCATGTGTGTATATTTCAGCCTATGTGTGTGTTGCATGACTACAGAGTGTAAAAACTGAAATAAAAGTAAATCTTAATCTTAAATCTTAAAATGGTGGAGGTTCATTCTCTGTGGATCATCAGGACACAGCTGCTCCTCTCTTCACCACCAGCATCCTGATCGCTCACATTCTGTCAGAGATCATCATCATCATGATCCCAGCTAATGAGAGAAGAGAGATCACAGAAATCATTTTCTACACAGACTCCCGTCATCAGATTCCCCCACAGCGCTGTAACAAAGCACCGCCCTCACACCACCTTTGTACTTTAACACTGAACAGTTTCATATTGGTGTCTGAGTGTGTGATTTTACTTTGAGTTATGGGAGCTTCATGTCCACACACACTCAGACACACACACCTGTTACTCCCTCTGCTGACGGCTCAGCTGCAGAACAACATGGCCTCCATGACTTTCATACAGACAGCCAGGTGTAACAGTCCCGTCTTGAACAGGCTGTATAAAAGGGGCTGATGATTTAACACTCCATGTTGATTTGTACTTTACTGTATTTCTAATAAATCAAGTTCTCTGGTGAATTTCTCCTCAGAGAACAAAAGAACCTCCAGGCTTTGGTTGACCCCACACAGTGTTTGTTAGATAGAAACCTGAGCAGAAAACATTTGAAAGACATTTGAACATTTGAACGTTCAGAAAGAGATGAACTTTAGGAAGAAGCTCTAGTGTTTCTGTGAGGGAGTGACTGTGTCTGACTTTAATAAAACAATCCACAACATATTTTTACATCCACCTCAAAGTGTTCACAGAATGAGCTGCTAACAACGTTCTTACAGAGACAGAAGTTTCATCTCTCTTCATGCTCTGAAGATCAGGTCTTTGTGATCCCTGCAACCTGAACAAAACTAGAAAGAGTTCCTAATAAGCAGCTTGATAGGTTGATAAAAAAGGCTGGTTCTGTTTGAGGCAGGCGTCTGGACTCACTGAGGATCGAGGTGGAGAGACACATTTGGAGGAGAGGACAGCTTATATTGGACAACGTTAGCCATCCTCTCCACGACTTCATGGCAGGTCAGAGAAGTCTCTGCAGTGGACGGTTCATTTCACTGCCCTGCAGGACTGAGAGGTCAGGAGATCCTTTGTCCCCACAGACATTAGGCTTCATAACACACAGGTTAACGGTAGCAGCTCATGATTGGAGCTGTGGGTAAACCGTCACTGCCTGCCTTTCCTCCTCTTTCTCCTGAACACTCTCTCACCCCGGGGATTGGTGAAATAATAACAACTATTTAGGACTTGGAGTGGAAAAATACTATCTGTCTGTCGTCTTCGTTTGACCTTAAAAGATTAGGATGTTTGTGCGTCATTTAGCAATTAGAAACTGTTTCTCTGTATGGCCTTGGTCTGTATCTCCAACAGGAACACTCCTCAGTATCTGGGTACAGCATGATCCTAAATCAGTGCCCTCCGAACAAAGGAGTTTCTGTTGGTGTTAGATAAATCACCAGGCAAACAAGCAGAAGGCGTAGTCACTAGGGCAAGCTGAAACCAATGACGATGTATTACTCATGTCTATGTAATTTACCTACACCTTGTGAAATCTTTGATGCACTTGTGACTGATGTTACTTTTGTAGCTGATTACCCCTTTTGCAAAAGAACTCTTTACTATATGCAATAAAATACACAAAGACAAAATACTTTGACTTGAGATCTTTCATTACCAACAGAAAAATCCACAACAGACTGCAGAGACTTTTACTGTTTTAATGATCTGTTCATTTCATCTTCACTGTTTGTTCAATGTTTGAACTTCTATGTGTGAGCTACGGGATACTCCCAAATTTACCCCAGGGGCTGAATCAATCTATCTGCTCCAGAGCAGGTTATGTTGGAGAACAACCTGTGAAAATCTCCACCCCCTGACCAATCAGATCTCTTGATGGTGGAGCTCTGTGAGCTGATAGAGAGAGAGCGCGACAAACACTTCATGTGTCCTGTATGATTTTACATTTAGTCCTTAAAGTGAATGATTATTTGGTACAGATATCCTTTATCCTTTAACAGAGACTGAAAAAACACTGTCCATTAACTGTAGGCTATTTAAAAATGTACAGCCTATATAAGTAGACCTAATATCTCAATTAACTAATGGTGACATAAAATCATTAAACTTATTCTCTAACTCTAATCATTACATGTCAATAATAGCTTAGCAGGTTGGCATCAAATGTGAGGTAAACATCTCAAATGATTTTAAATGATTAAGATGAGAATGTAAATAAGCTGCTCAGAGTGCAAGTATCAACGCCCTCAAAAATGTTAACATAATTATAGTAAACATTTCTAATCTAAGATGATGTAAACTCTTTATTTGTCATCAATAGTGTGCATATATAATGAGCATATACTGTAGGCTACATATTTTTATTTTAGGTAACACCTAGCCTATATGTTTGAGGTGTTACTCTTCAAAGAAGTAATGACCAGTATGTTGTGTATGTGTGTGTTTAATAATCATATATACCAGGGACTGTCCTCTGTAGCTTTGTTACCGAAAAAAAGACATGTATCAAATTATTTCAGTCAACAACCTGTTTGTTTTTGAATGCTTAACTTATCAGACAGAATTGTTAATAACTGCCTTACATCCATCTCCAGTGATCTGACTCAGAGGAGTGTGATTCTGATGTCTGGACCCAAACCAACAAGAAACTTAAATAGCGGCTGATTTTCATTTCCAGAGCTTTCCAGAAAGGTACATCAGCCATACATGATGGTGATAATGAAGCTTCTATGGATTCAATATCGTTTGATTTCAAATTGAAATTGTTGCTCACTGGTTAAATGACTGACATTTACTCTTTAAGCAGCAGTTTATGATATCTGGTGATTAAATCAGCCTTTATTTCTGCCACCTTTTAAAATCTATATGCCACCTCTTTGCCACCCCATGGATTTTTCTCTAGATCCCCCCCCTCCGGGTTTACTTATCAGGTTGATAACCAGCTTCATGTGACTGTTCAGCACGATCTCTTATGTCAGGGTTAGTGAAGCTAGATAACAGAAAAATAAACCCTGGTTATGTTGATCTGCCTTTGTAGTATAGACCCCAGAAAAGGATTTCTCCAACAAAAAACAAGAATCTAAACTCTATTTATGACCGGATATTTGGAGGGTTTACTAAAGAACACTGAGAGACTGACCTCAGAGTTTGGATTCTTCTCAAGATCTCTCAGCAGCTTCACGTCTGAATCCTGCAGCTTGTTGTAGTTCAGGTCCAGCTCTCTGAGATGGGAGGGGTTGGACTTCAGAGCTGAGGCCAGAGAAGAACAGCTGATCTCTGACAAACTGCAGCCACTCAATCTGAATAAAGAATAAAAGAAGAATAAATAATAATGCAATAATAATGTATAATCCACTCACATGTGTTCAGGTCAACATCACTTTGTTCTGATGAACAAAGTTTTCTCTAAATTATTAGAAGATCATTTCTGATTGTGTATTCACTAAATCTAAATCCTCCAAATGTCAGCACAACATTCATACAGCTGTTCATGTGCACAGATGAAGAACAGGCTGCTGATCTCAGTCAGGTCTGTGGTGTTAGTACATTTATCAAATCACACATTATTGAATCAAAAGTCTTCATGATTTCACTTCTTAACAGAACCAGAGGAAACCAGAGGCTTCATGTGCACGTTGTTCAACTTTACTTCACATAGTCAAAAAAACATTTTCACATCAAATCTTTTAAATTATTCAGGAAGGTGAAAAAAATAAAAAATCTCCTAAATAATTTTAGATTTACATTCAGACAAATACTGAAAATATATAAATCCTTAAATGTGCAACAATGGAGGATGTGGATTGAAATGATACAAATGAATGACACAGTCAGTGATCTGACCTCAGAGTTTCCAGTCTGCAGTTTGGACTCTGCAGATAATCATACAGCAGCTTCACTCCTGAATCCTGCAGCTTCTTGTTCCCACTCAGGTCCAGCTCTCTGAGATGGGAGGGGTTGGACTTCAGAGCTGAGGCCATAGAAGAACAGCTGATCTCTGACAAACTGCAGTACCACAATCTGAATAAAGAATGTAAATGTAGATGACAGTGAGCTTTATGCATGAATGTGTGATGTTGTCCACATGAACACACTGATGTGATCATCATCTGTTCATTCTAACATTTAAGGACTTGATTGTGATTCATTCATGTTTTTGTTCTTCCTGATCATTCTTAGATTCAAACACTCAAAGTTCCTGTGAGGAACTTTCATCACGTGTCCGTTTTGGCACCCCCTGTGGACAAAGTGAAACCTCTTTACTGATCTTGTCCTGTACAGTAATCCCTAACAAAATACTCCTCATGCTTTCTTTGAACTCTACAAACTACAAGTCAGTGTGAATCTCTTCTGTAGAGAATTTTCCGGACAGCGTCCTGTGATTCTCCTCATGTGACAGCGACCAGGTGGAAACATGAAGACTTTCAAAAGGACTTTATAATGTTGTTGGTCTCATTGACTTTAGCCAATCATCCAGAAAAATCCAGATTACTTTCAGTCTGTTCCATCAGCAGATCAAACCTCCTCACAGTACATTTTAAATCACAGAGTTTGTTTTTGTATATGATTATAAAAAACATCAACGGTATGAAAAAGAGGAAGAATTTATACTATTATTAAAGTTTTTTTACTATAAAGCAGATGATTTCCACTGGATTCTGGTTCCTGTTTGGCGACCAGGGCACTGGTCCATATGTGTTTGTGACATGTATTTACTTGTCATTATAGGTCAACACTTTTACAAAACGTGCTCAGTATCAGTGTTTGAAGTATTTAGGCTCAAAGTTTCTATGTGTGTTCTGTTTATTGTGGTAACTATTTTACAGATAATGAAGCCACTAGACAGATAAATCTTTCTTTAGATTCCCTTAATGGTGCTGGCTTCCATGATGAACATTAAATGGAAACATTCAGGTTATTATGACAAAAGATGTGTTCAGTTCAATGTTCTGTTCTTTACTACTTTGTGATGGAGTCAGCTTTTGATATCCATTGAAGTAGACCACAGAGGGATCCATTTGATTCATCCTTGTTGCTTTTTCAATTAAATATGTGTCTTGTTTGTATAGTTTGACATGAGTCACTTAAGGAAATGGTGGTGCATATATTCATTGAAAACTTCACTGTGCCATAAGTGTGATAAGTTCTGTTGGTTAACAATATCACCATCAAAAACAGGCTGAGAGAAAGAGAGAACTTTTCCAGGTTAACTTATCATGGAGAGTGTTTCAAACTCATGCCGAAGAAAAAATAAAATTTCACATCCTATCGACCTAAGCTTCCATTTCTGCTGAAATGTATACATACCTCAAACATAGAGGGCATGGACCCTTGCATACCTGTTATATTTTAGGATTATCAAGGCAAAAGAATTAAAGTGTCCGAGGAAATGACGTACAGTTTGTTGCCTTACCTCTTCATTCTTAAGTTTGCAATAATGGATTATTATTTGTATTTCTTTTCCTAAATAAAGCATAAAAACTGTGTTCTGATAACAATAATAATTTCATAATAAATAAATAAACAACTAAACAAAAAATCACAATATGAATATACTAGTAAAAGTTATTCACATTTATATTTAATTATAAGTTTATATTTGTATTTCTTCCACAAAGCATGAACAATGAAAACAGTTTCCTGAGGCTACAGGAATACAACGTCCACAGTAATGTCTTCATAATAATGAAACTGAATAATTAAACAATAAAGCTATAAAAACATATTTATATTTATTTATAGGTATATTTATAGTTCTTGCGCTCATCTAGCAGGTGGTGCTGTTTGTATCACAACATCCATTCACGCCAGACCACGCTTATCTTATGTCCGTCGCCCGGAATATCCAATAAGAACAGTGAAGAGGTGGCGTCGGACATCCGACCCCGCCTCTTTCCATGATCCACGGCGAGGGGTTATTGAATTACTCAGCAATTTGAAAAAAATAAGAAATCTATTAAATGATTAAATTTCCCGAGATTTAAATTCAGGCAAATACTGAAAATACATAAATCCTGAAATGTGCAACAATGGAGGATGTGGATTGAAATGATACAAATTAATGACACAGTCAGTGATCTGACCTCAGAGTCTCTAGTCTGCAGTTTGGACTCTGCAGATAATCACACAGCAGCTTCACTCCTGAATCCTGCAGCTTGTTGTCACTCAGGGTCAGCTGTCTGAGATGGGAGGGGTTGGACTTCAGAGCTGAGACCAGAGAAGAACAGCTGATCTCTGACAATTTGCAGTTCCTCAATCTGAATAAAGAATAAAATATGTAAATGTAGATGACAGTGAGCTTTATGCATGAATGTGTGATGTTGTCCACATGAACACACTGATGTAATCATCATCTGTTCGTTCCAACATTTAAGGACTTGATTGTGATTCATTCATGTTTTTGTTCTTCCTGATCATTCTTAGAGTCAAACACTCAAAGCTCCTGTGAGGAACTTTCATTGCGTGTCCGTTTTGGCGCCCCCTGTGGACAAAGTGATACCTCTTTACAAACTCTGACAAACTGCACTCCCTCAATCTGAATAAAGAATGAGAGAATAAAAATAATGTATAATCCACTCACATGTGTTCAGGTCAACATCACTTTGTCCTGATGAATAAAGTTTTCTCTGAATGAGGATCATTTCTGATTGTGTATTCACTAAATCTAAATCCTCCAAATGTCAGCACAACATTCATACAGCTGTTCATGTGCACAGATGAAGAACAGGCTGCTGATCTCAGTCAGGTCTGTGATGTTAGTACATTTATCAAATCACACATTATTGAATCAAAAGTCTTCATGATTTCACTTCTTAACAGAACAAGAGGAAACCAGAGGCTTCATGTGCACATTGTTTTTCATCTTCATGAAGAGTTTGAAACTTTTCTCCACATTATCAGAAATCTCTGCATGAAGATGATTCCTAAATCTGGAATACTTTGACAGGATATAAAAACGTTTTAAAAACTCAATCTAAACTTGTTCTAAATGATAAACTCTCTGACTGACCTTCCTCCTTTGTGTTTATTTTTGAACTCTTCAAGCAGAAAACTATCCCATCATATATTTCATATCTGTCTGTGTTTGTGTGATTGTAAGTGTGTCTGTTAAGTAATGCTGTGTTGGATGTTTGTGTATTACTTTGTATTTGTGTTAGGACCCCCTTAAAGATGAGACGATGCATCTCAAGCTGCTAACCTTTAATACATTCAAACACAGTTTCTATTACAGACATATATATATATATTACAGTCAGTGATCTGACCTCAGAGTTTCCAGTCTGCAGTTTGGACTCTGCAGTCCCTCACACAGCAGCTTCACTCCTGAATCCTGCAGATCGTTGTTACTCAGGTTCAGCTCTCTGAGATGGGAGGGGTTGGACTTCAGAGCTGAGGCCACGACGTCACAGTGAGTCTCTGAGAGTCTACAGCCAGAAAGTCTGTTGAGACACATATAACAGAGAAATATGACTCAAAAAAGAAGCGTTTGATATATACGTCTCACATTTGATGATTAAACAGTTTGTCATGTTCTGTTTGGTCTTAACTTTACACATCAGTAGAATCTGTCACTGACACAAAAAGTCTCATCACTCGTTTTCAAACCTTCACATTTTTCATCTTTCAATCATTCACTAAATGTTGCAGATGAATGGAAACAAATGTAGTTTTATTTAGGATGACATCATGTCTATAGTCTGTGATCTAAAGTGTGATCTATTCAGAGGACTTTCTCTGGATTAGAAAACCATATGAAACTCATTGAACAGTAACTCTAGAGGAGGAGGATCTCATTCTCGTGCCGTCTGGCTCTCTTCTATAAACGGGAAAATACAGTGACTGCTGCAGAATGATCCAGAAATCAAATAAATCAGCCAAGAATAATATGTAGTGAGGTTAAGGATCTCCTTCCAGAACAGTTTTTCTGTGATCTACCTGCTGAGATTTTAAGGGATGATTCTCATGATTGATTTTTAATGCCTGCAAAGCTGGAAGGGGCACTCACAGCATCTGATGGGCCTTCATCAAACCAACCCCTACACCCTACACCCTCCCCCTCCGTGAGTGCACTCTGTTAGAAGTCACTCTCGCAGCTGAATGAAGCCCCCTTCATCAAGATGTAGGGTAGAAATACAGTGGCAGGCTTTGGGAAAAACTTCTCTCTCTCAGGCAGAAACAGGAACTGTGTGTTACCATGGTTTCTCAGCGGCCTCTTGCGGAGCGGCTTATTTGTTAGCTAATACATTCTATGAAAATTCTCCTTATTCTTCTTCAGTAAGTTATATAAGTGTAGAATATTTAATTTGATTTCAGACAACAGGTTGTCCTAAATGAATGCAAAGACAAGGAGACTATTGTTGAACATCAGAGCAGCAAAAAGTGTATTTTTTGTTGTAACTTAAGTTTGTATTGAGATTTTACAAAGACATAAAAAGTAGAAAAATTAGAAATAAATATGAACAGTGAGAAGTTGTCTGCAACATGATTTAATATTCTTTTGTTTTCGCAACAGTCCCTGTAAATATAAAAGACTTTAGGATAAAATAAACACCTCAAC
This sequence comes from Labrus bergylta, assembly GCF_963930695.1. Lineage (NCBI taxonomy): Eukaryota > Metazoa > Chordata > Actinopteri > Labriformes > Labridae > Labrus > Labrus bergylta. Next base: position 931,898 of record NC_089214.1, on the reverse strand, counting down.
TGAAGGAAGAAAGAAGAGTAAGCCTATATTTGATCCTCAATACAATACACATTTGAAGTTGTTAAAGTCTGTATGAGAATATTAAGTGTCTAAGAGCAGTGTTTGGAGGCACTTGCATGGAACTCACAGGTTGCTTCCTCCATGACGTCGACCGGATACAATAGGTGCTGCAAGTGATCCGAAAGTCGGCATCGTTGCAGACTCACTGCTGGAGGGTTTTATAACCCACTCCCTGCTAATTGGTTTGGGACAAACTTAATATGGCGGACCCTCCACGTGGACACGCAAACGGAGGGGTGGTGGGTAGGGAGAGGGAGTAGTGGCTTGTTTGAAAAAGACCTGATATCTACCTTTTCAGGGATGAACACTATCAGCCAGCTCCTGAATGTGTTCACAAAAGCAATTTTTGAACTCAGGACAAAAAGCTAAAAAACATCACGTGTGAAAAAGATTGGACTTACCCTGCCTTCCTGCAGTTCCTCACAGCTGGAATCAGTCTCAATCGTCCCTGGTCTGATGTCTTGTACTTCTTCAGGTACAACTCATCCAGAACCTCCTCGGACATCTGCAGCATGTAGGCCAGAGCAGAGCAGTGGATATCAGAGAGTTCCTTCTTTGATCTGTTCTCTGACTTCAGGAACTCTTGGATCTCCTGATGGACTGAGAGGTCGTTGATCTCCGTCAGACAGTGGAAGATGTTGATGCTTCTGTCAGGAGAGATACCTCTACTGTTCATCTCCTTCAGGTTGTTGATAACTCTTTGGATCATTTCTGGACTGTTGTCTGTCTGACCCAGCAGGCCTCTTAAGAGTCTCTGGTTTGACTTCAAAGAGAGTCCATGAAGGAAGCGAACAAACAGGTCCAGGTGACCATTTTTACTCCTCATGGATTTCTTCATTGCTTCATTTAGGAGAACATCAAGAGTTGAATCTATGTTTGTTTCTCCCAGAAAAGCCTTCAGAACTGTTGTGTTCCTGTTGGTGAAACAGTGGAACATGTAGACTGCAGCCAGAAACTCTTGAACGCTCAGATGAACAAAGCAGTAGACTGTTTTCTGGAAGATCACACACTCTGTTTTGAAGATCTCTGTACAAACTCCTGAGTACACTGAGGCCTCTGTGACATCCAGACCACACCGCTCCAGGTCTTCTTGGTAGAACATGATGTTTCCACCCTCCAGATGTTCAAACGCCAGCCTCCCCAGCTTCAGAAGAACTTCCCTGTCAGCCTCCATCAGCTCATGTGGACTCATCTGAAGTCCCTCACCATACTTGTTCTTCTTCCTCTTCGTCTGAACCAGCAGGAAGTGTGAGTACATGTCAGTCAGGGTCTTGGGCAGCTCTCCTCTCTGCTCTCTGCTCATCATGTGATCCAGAACTGTGGCAGTGATCCAGCAGAAGACCGGGATCAGACACATGATGTGGAGGCTCCTGGATGTCTTGATGTGTGAGATGATTCTGCTGGACAGATCTTCATCATCACTGAACCTCCTCCTGAAGTACTCCTCCTTCTGGGCGTCAGTGAAGCCTTGTACTTCTGTTACCCTGTCAACACATGAAGGAGGGATCTGATTGGCTGCTGCAGGTCGAGAAGTTATCCAGATGAGAGCTGAGGGGAGCAGATTCCCCTTGATGAGGTTTGTGAACAGTGTGTTTAACGATGACTTCTGTGTGATATCAGAAACAACCTTCCTGTTTGTGAAGTCCAATGACGGTCTGCTTTCATCCAGGCCGTCAAAGATGAACAACAGTTTACAGACAGCGAGCGTCTCTGCTGTGACCTTCTGTAATGTTGGATGGAAAACACGGAGCAGCTCAAGAAGACTGTACTCCTTATCTCTGATCAAGTTCAGCTCCCTGAATGAAAGCAGGATCACCAGACTGAGGTCTTGGTTCTCTGAGCCGTCTGCCCAGTCCAGAGTGAACTTCTGTACTGAGAAGGTTTTTCCAACACCAGCGACGCCGTTTGTCAGAACCACTCTGATGGGTTTCTGTTGGTCGGGTTGAGCTTCTGTCTTCTGGTTCTGTTGGTCGGGTTGAGCTTCTGTCTTTTGTTTCTGTTGGTCGGGTTGAGCTTCTGTCTTTTGGTTCTGTTGGTCGGGTAAGGCTTTAAAGATATCCTGACACTTGATTGGAGTCTCATGGAGGGTCTTCTTTTTAGAGTCTGTCTCAATCTGTCTCACCTCATGTTGGGTGTTCACCTCTTCACTCTGTCCCTCTGTGATGTAGAGCTCAGTGTAGATCCTGTTGAGGAGGGTTCTACTTCCTGTTTCATCACTTCCTTCAGTCACACATTCACATCTCCTCCTCAGACTGACCTTATGTTCATCTGTAACCTCCTGCAGACCTCTAGCAACTGAAAGAGAGAATGATAGAATCTGATTATTGTTTTCAAATGTTTTTGTAAAAGAAGTAAATAAGAGTTTTAATTTCTATACTTTTTACATTTACCAATAAAAGTCCTGTTTTAGGAGGAGATCACAGAAGCAGAAAGGTGTACAGTCTTACTTTGTTCAGTGCTGCTCTGACTGACTGTCTGCAGTCCAGGTCCTGTTCTGGATCTTTTTCCACACTGAGGACAGGACGAGTCTCGTGGTGAACCAGACTGGTCCCAGTATGAGGTGATGCACTGTCTGCAGAACCAGTGTCCACAGCTGGTAGAGACGGGATCCTTCAGGACGTCCTGACACACAGGACAGGACGGCTGCTCCTCTATAACATGAGTCCTCTTCGTCCCCCTGTGAAGACATGTCTTTAGAACTAAACTGATCGTTGACTGGTAGAAAAAATTCAGATTTATTAAACACGATCTAAACACTCAGCTGATCATAGAGAGCAGGTAACGCCTTCTTTGTATTCAGCTCATAGTCTGCAGTCAGATGATTGTTTCTTGTGTTTTAAGCCTCCTGCTTTCATAAAGACTAAAGAACAACATTTTCTCTCTCGCTGTCTTTTGAAATATTAACGACTCAATATTATACCGCTGAAACCGTTACCATAAAAGCGATAAAAGCTGCGCCATTTACAGACATGAAGACAAGCTCCGTGCTGCTGTGGACGGCTTTGGAGCAAGAAGGTCTTAAAGGCTCTTAAAAAAGTCCCAGCTAAAGAATTTCACCTCAGCTAAAGTAAAGACTTAGTTTATCATCTTCTCTACACTTTACCTGTCACACAGCCTTTTCCTCTGGCTCTCTGGTTTCTCAAATACCTTCTCACATATGACCACACAGAATCATATCAGATGATGATGGAAAAGACTAAACGGAGACAATAAGTCTTTGAAACAGGGGCCGTGCTGAGCGACATCTTCTGTTGGTAATAAACGTACTAATGAGAAGTAGGAGGATAAGGAGCAGGTCCAGAGGTTTGAAAGAGTCCTCTTAGATTAGATTACAGCGTTACAAGGTGACTGAGCGACCCTACAAGGAAACATCTGAAGTGAGAAGGAGTTAGTAAGAAGACTTACTTTGTGTCTGAGGGTCCAGGTTCTTTACTGAAGCATATGGGATCATCTTTGGACCGATCACTCTTCATAGACAGACAGCTGGGTACAGGAGAATCTGCTCTCTGTCTGCTCCACTCAAATCTGCAATAACAAACTTTTGTTATATTTCCATCACATGAATACCTTTTTAGATACCACAGCAACAAAAAACAGGAGTCTGGGCACCCAGACGAGGTAATGTTCTTGTTTTGAATGAGCAACCTGCACACAGTGGTGATACAGAAAAGATCACTGTGTCATGATTCCTGTTTAGTTTCATATTTGGTTCATTTCAGTGTTAAGAATTCACATCCTCTTTTATTTTGTATTGTTCTTCCCTCATGTTGTGTATTTCCTGATCTTATTCCTGATCTTATTCCTGGTTAAATGATTTTTTTTATCTCTTTGGTCTGTGTGTTTCCCTTCAGTTTTGATTGCCCTCATTGGGTACTTCTCATGTCTATTATGTTTTGTTTCCTCTCTCCTCGATCCTCACTTGAAGAATTTAATAACGGAGAAAAGACGGACATTAAATAGACACTAAACAGACCATCAGACATTGAAACAGACTGTAAACATGTGTCAGTTTGTGATGAGCTGGGATTAAAGAAGTGTTTGACATGAAGAGTAACAAAGAAATATGAAGTATTAGTCTATAATATCTGTTGGGGTTGTATCAAGTCAACTTTGGTTACATTCTTTAATAATTATATTTAATTATTAATAATATAAATATAAATATCATTAAACTATGTTTTATCTCTCTTGGGGCACCACCCTGTAATCAGGTAAATATAACCAAAATATCACTCAAATCAGTCTCAAATTAGTTATTTAATTACTAATATTATTAATAATGAATAACTATATTTAATAAATTGAAGGCGTGAAATCCGTACACAAAGCCTTCGCACCCAGCTTATATCACAATGCAAATACACCAGTAATCACAAACAACTGCTCTCTTAAATTATAACAGAATTTATTTAAACAAAGCAACACCAATCCAAAATCAATGAACTTAATCAAACAAATAACTATTATAAACTAATCTAAGCAACAAACATTATCAAGCAAGGCTCTCAAGAGAGAGAGAGGGGGGGAAGAAAGGGGGGGGGGATTGCTCCATCCCACGTGGTCGCCCTTCCGATGGCGCACACCTAACAAAGACCTGGCATGGTCTATTGTCTAAAGAGACCGAGTTCGGCCCTACACGATCTGTGTCTCTGAGGCGTCTGAATTGTAGGCTGTAAATATTACTGGACGAACCCTGACCCGTCTGTGACATAGGCAGCAAATGAGTCCAATCGACGGCCGCATCCATATTGGATTTGCAGTCTCAACCTAACTTCGGATCAACCTAACGACAGCAGTAAGGCGGGACCGGCGGGACTTAACTCCGCCCATTCAGCTCGACGTTAGCAGTCCACTTGACAGCATAGCTAACGGCTAGGCTGCTATCATCAACTATTCCTGCTCGTCCTGAGAAAACTCTACAAACAGTAAGTTAACATTTAACTTTTCTACAACACAGTTAAAACTAATTATATTCAACCCAAATATTTAATTAAAGTCTTAAAACTACACTTTTTTAAATATACAATTATGTTTATGAGTTATTTGTCAGAGCAGTTAGACTTTGTCAGAGTTAGCAGAGCAATACATTAACAAAGTTTTATCCATAAACTGTAAATAAATATGAGACATCCAGAAGAAATCAATATTACAAAGCATACAGTTCATGTTACTGTTCTGACAAAAAGAGGAATGTCTGTGTTTTATATTCACTGATGTGAACAGCGATGAGGTGAACATGACAATTGAAAAATAATTATTTAGTATTTATTATAAGACATTTGTTTTCTATTGAACCCCGTGAAGTCATGGAGTCTGTGGACAGTGTCAGCTTCACACCAAAAACTTTAAGTATTAGAAAAAATAATGTTTAAGACTGGCATCTATTATTATGAGTTGCAGCTACCTTGTTCAATATTATTCCTGCAGATGTAGCTAATAACAACCTGAGCTGTCACATGTAGTTAACTGTACATGTTGTCTGAGGCATTAATTGAACACCTTTGTATTTCTCCTATAGACACAGTGTGGATTATTGGTGACTGGTCCGTCGAGGTGCCCAGAGAGCTGCAGAGACAGAGGAAGAAACCTGAGCCTCAACAACATCTGTATTTGTTGGTTCTTCTGGGGTGGACTTTGGTTGCTTCTCTTCAACAGCTCGCTGTGAGGGAGGTCTCCCCCGGATGGCCTGAGTGATGTCACCCACAGACTGAGAGCTGAGGCGGGTTTTAAACCTCCTGACAAACCGTTACACCGCGCCCACCTGTCAATCAGGTCAGCTACACGCCTTATTGTGAATAACTCTTATCCTTCATCAAATCAAAACTGATGAGTCATCAAAACATTCACCCCCCGTACAGTGTGTGTCCATCCAGACATGAGCTAATCACACCTATTTGGTTTTTTGAACCAGGATGTAAACATGTTCATCTCTGCTGTAAAAACAGGCTTTTTTTAATGTTGTTTTTCAGATTAAATAAATATTTCTATATAAATGCACTCCTTTATGTCTACTTATGAGTATACATTTCAGATTTGAAATGACAAGACTAAAATGTGCATTAATGCTCAACTCAATAGCTTAGGGAAGGAAGTCTACTTTTACACAACTTCTTATTCTTTTGACATTTTTTTTTACCAAATACTAATGTAGTTCATTTCTGAAAGTGGGATGGAACAGAGTCATTGCAAAAATTTGTCCTTAAACACAGCCCCATTCTTAAATCAAGATACATGGAGAGTAAATAAGATCAATAACTTGTGAATAAAAAAACAGTTAAAAATGATTTAGAAATGTAGTCTTCCCTGATCAATATCACATAATATCAACTTCTCCCATCTAAACTGGACAAAGGGTTTTAAAATGGGAAGAAAATGGTTTGATTGCAAGTTGTTTGGAGGAGATCTATTTTTATTTGAACAGCATGAATACAGTCTTCCAAGGTGCAAACCCTCCTCCTCCTCCTCCTGAAGCTTGTGGAGCTCCTTCATGTACTGCTGTCTTATCTGCTGGCCATCTTCTCTCAGCAAAACTTCGACTGTTGAAAAGTCATTCAGAAGAAGTTTGAGCATGTGACATGGATCCAGGAGAACATGGACTTTTAGTGAGGGGTCTTCAGGATGGCAAAGAAAGAGGGAAAATATCAGTTATTCATTAAATCATTTTTTTTGTTCTCATCTATTTTTCTGTATTCATCTGTGTGTAAGAGCACATTTATAAATTCAACAGTGTACTACCCAGACAACAAAGGTCCAGTATTCAGGTAATCAACATCTATTCAAAGTTAAGAAGATAAACATTATTGTAATCATGCTGTTTTCAGCTCTCTCACTCACACAATGATATTCCACATCAAATTGTCTCAGATTTTGTGAGGAAAATTAAGCAGTTTATTGAGGATAGTACTTCATCTTAACATGAAACAAATATAACCTGAATTATTTAAATCATTAACAGGTCCCAACTCTCTGTGCTTTAGTACAGAACATACAGTAACTCATTTATTATTAACATGAGCTCAGTACATGGCTGTATTCTTCAAACTATTTCTTATACTTTATATCTATGTGCTTTATATCTTATTTTCATTCCACATGTTATTTATATTTTATATTTCTACTGCTATATTCTGTGTAAGAGCATCTGTAACGATTAAGAAATATATTAATAACCATATCAAATTTACCTGAACTTGTAAAAAGTGATTTTTTTTTAAAAATTTGTTAACAGTTTGCGCAAATCTTAAGACACTACATCAACCATGTAACTTTAATGTCATCCTCTATAACCTACACAGCACATTAGGTTCAGTTCAGTTTATGTTACTGACGGATAATTACTACACAAAGTTTGTTTTTTAATGTCCACATTTAGGTGGAGTATAACATTCATCATAACGTCAGATAACCACCGAGGTGAACCTTTAGCTTCTAACATCACACTAACTCATTATTTTCAACAACAACATCTTAACAAACATTTCTAAACCATTGACCGTAAATAATGTAAATAATGAGCTACACAGTTAGCCGACTGGTTTACAAGCTAACTCTAAACAAGCTAGGTCTGTAAATATAAACACATGAGTAAGCAGTAAATATAACACTACTATATCACTTACCGAAAAAAACTGAAGTATCAACTTGTTGGATGGTCTGTTAACCGCACAGCAAGCCATGTATGTTGTCAGATATGTGTTAAACAAACTCTCCAAACGAAGTAAGAAAGAGGAGAAATCAGACGGATCAAGCTGTTAGCCTCCTGACCTCCTGACCTCCTGACCTGCTGACCTCCTGACCTGCTGACCTGGCAGACAGATGCAGCGTGCACCGCTGTCAATCAAATCTGCCACATCCCTAATATGGGCATAGCCGTTTTACTTAATAGAATAAAATCTGATGAGGAGAAGGGGCCGTCAACTTCTCAGATACATCTCGTTTTTTGAACCAGGCTGTAAACATGTTGATTCCTGTGGTAAAAACGGGCTTTTTTGGCTGTGGGCTTATGGCACTTCCGGCGCTTCTGCAGCCAGCCTCAAGAGGAACCTCGAGGAACTGCAGTTTTTTGTACTTCCGCATAGGCTTCATTTTTTGAGACCGGAGGTTGCCCCTTGGTACTGAATGTACAGTGTACAGATCTGTGTGAGTGTGTAGCCTATGTGTGTAATGGCGCAGTGGTGGAGTTAGTCTTCAGATGTGCGTCTACACGGGAATATGTGTGTGTGTGAGTGTGTGTGTGTGTGTGTGTGTGTGTGTGTCTGTGTGCGTTAGTGAAAGGGGGAGAAAAGAAAGAGAGAAATGCGTGCCTGAAGAGGCCGGATCACAGTCCGACTCCCGCGCCACAACTCGGAGTAATTCCCTTCATTCACAGAAACAAACCAATAGCCGAATTCAAGTTAATACAGCTTACACTGGCCTTTCTGATCAGAAGAGTAATACCCGGTTATAACGCTGTTACGCTAAACACATATAGGACGCAGCGGTCCGAAACAACAACAAGAGTTTTAAACAGTTAAAACTCAGGACGCAGGTCCAACAAAGATAAAAATTACAGTTTCTGCTTCGATCAACAATTGTTAACAACACTCTCTAAAGCTAATTCTGCCCAGACCTAATTAAGCCTCACTTGTGAATCGCTTTGTCCGCGATTGGTGAAAGGAAAAGAGTCCGGCGATGGAGCAGATCTTCTGTCCGTCCTGGTGCAGAAGCGTCTGATGGCGGCGAGGGTCCCTTACGGCGAGAGCGGCTTCGTTGGTTCTCCGTCGAGTGGAAAGATGTCCTTTGATGTCCTTTCGTTGCAGGACGGAATAAGACCGTTATCTTTCTGATAATCTGTTATAGTCTGACGCTCTCCGAGAAACTGAGATGCGTTCACTGGACAATCCGAGCTCGGAATTTAGAACACTGCCGGCCGCGGATTACCTGCGCGCCAAAACTTAAAACAAAGGAAGATGGTTGCAGAAAACAGGAGGTGAGCTTGTGTCTCCGAACACTCAGTGCGTGGAAAGAGAGAGAACAATGGAAGACTTGGAGCTTTTGTAGCCTGGCCTGCTTCCTGTGGGGTCTACCTCAGGTCCCCTCCAATGAGGAGAGAGAGGTTCCGGTCCCCGCCAACTTCACACGTAGGTGTGAAGTATTGCAGGGGATTCTGGGATTAAGAGTCCTTTTAGGTCTCAGTGAATAACTCACATGAGGCTTCTCACAGAGATGCAGGCCCAAATCCATTGTTTGCCTGTCTTAAGCCTGCATGGCCCAACATATCAATATCGTTCAGCACCATATCTTATGTCAATAAAGGACTCCATCATTAGAACAGCTCATATTTATTTTCATGATCACTCATACTGTTTGCTCTTTTTAATTTAATCATGATGAGAATGAGTCAGACAGAGTGGGAGGAGTCAGTCAGAAACACGTTTTACATTCATGATCGTTAACGATCGTAGAGTTTGAAAATGTTCTGCATCCTGTTGTCAATAATCCTGAGACATCCTAAGTGTTTATAAAAAACAGAGTTCACTGTCAGATTATCAGTAAAAACTAATAACTAATAAATAATCAAATATTAAAGCTTTGTGTAGAAATGGTCTGTGTGTTTGTTTTATTAGCAGACTGCAGGTTGTTCTTCTTGTGCAGGTGTTTGTTATCAGGTAAAGAGACTAAACACTGTTACTGTGTGTATTTGATTAGAAATAATACAAACAGCTGTTAAAGACGACTGACAGCTGAGCGGTGATCAGCTGATGTCATCATCACAAATGGACGTCATGTCTCTTAAAACACATTTCCTCGTTCCTCTCTGCTCTGCTTCGTTTCCAATTTAAGAGACATGAGAAGTACCCAAAGTCAAGTTTTTCTGATGAATGTGACACACTGGACAAATACTACAACATTTGACAAACAGGAAATATGGATGACAGGAATATGAGGAGGATTTTTTTAAATGATCGATTGATTTCTCGTTAAATCAGAAAGTTTAAGATAGCAGATTGATTGAAGTAGAAATTAAATCTTAAGTGTAATGAGTTGGTAAGTTTTCTTACTTTGTGTCTGAGGGTCCAGGTTCTTTACTGAAGTATGGAGGTTCATGTTTGGACTCATCACTCTTCATATACAGACAGCTGGGTACAGGAGACTCTGCTCCATCCTCCGCTTCCTCTAAACACACGTCCATGTTCTGATCTGAAGTCTGAGAGGAAAAAAGAGACACTCACTGAGAGATCAACACACACCAAACAAGAGAAACCAGTTTGATCTAACGCCACAACCAAGAGACACACCCACACACCCACACACACACATCATATTAATCTCAGTTGTGACTTCATTTGAAACTCTCTCTGTGTTCAGTTCTCAGGAGAAAACTGAGACTAAACAAGAGAAACCAGTTTGATCTAATGCCACATCCATCCGACCTGCAATCACTGACAGTTTGATGGGAACCGAGCGGCCTCGAGGCTGGAGAGAAAAACCCCTTTTCCACCAACGGTCCCCAGAACTAAAAGTTCCAGGGACTTCAAAGAACTAAAAGGTTCCTGTGGCCCATAGTTGAATATATTATATTATATATTATATATTTGAATATCAAGTTTATTTTTTGTTCAGTTCCTGTTTTATTTTGAAGTTTCTGGTCTCGGTTTACTTCCTCCCTTTTTGATTGCACTCATTGTCCTCACTTGTGTCTCGTCAGTCTCACCTGTGTCTCGTCAGTCTCACCTGTGTCCCGTCAGTCTCACCTGTGTCCCGTCAGTCTCACCTGTGTCTCGTCAGTCTCACCTGTGTCTCGTCAGTCTCACTTGTGTCTCGTCAGTCTCACCTGTGTCTCGTCAGTCTCACCTGTGTCCCGTCAGTCTCACCTGTGTCCCGTCAGTCTCACCTGTGTCCCGTCAGTCTCACTTGTGTCTCGTCAGTCTCACCTGTGTCTCGTCAGTCTCACCTGTGTCCCGTCAGTCTCACCTGTGTCTCGTCAGTCTCACCTGTGTCTCGTCAGTCTCACCTGTGTCTCGTCAGTCTCACCTGTGTCTCGTCAGTCTCACCTGTGTCTGATTGCCCTCTGTGATTAGTCTCTGTGTTTCTGCCTCTCTTTATGTTTTGTGTCTCCTCGTGGCTCCTTTTCGTTTCTCCTTTTGGGCTTTTGTTGGACTTTTGAAAAGTAAGACTTATTCAGCTTATTTGTTCAAATATAGAAGAAATACGTCAGTGATGCATGACTTTAAGCTGTAAGGAATGGAGGACTGGACTGACAGACGGACCGTCAGATAGATAGATAGATAGATAGATAGATAGATAGATAGATACTTTATTGACCCTGAGAGAAATTCAGAGCGTCCAGTAGCAGCTAGAGACACAAACATGAAACTTTTGTTGCATCTGACAACACCTGGTTTAAAGAAACCTCTACAGAGATCAACATTAAACATGTACAATTAAAAACTAGAACTGAACCAAGAAAATGTTGATGACCCGAGCAGGAGTAAGAATGTGTATCATTAAAAACATCAGACCTGTCCAGATTAGAGTCGATCTACAGCTGTACAGCAGAGATGAGTCTGTGACACTTTAAAGGAGCAACTCTGACACCTAGTGTTTAAAATGAGTACTGCAGACCAAATTCAAAACATTGGCCCTTTCTGAATATCCACAGTTCAGTAGTCAGTACTTTTCAGTAGGAGTTTCAGTAGACTGAACCCTCGGGGTCATTCAGTGGTCATTTTTTGGGTCCACCTCAGTATACTGAACATTTCAGTATGGATGCTAACTTCCTGGTTTCATGCAGTATGGATCGGATGAATCCTTTCAATGCAGTGCGAAATTAAATGTAAATCAAATCGTCACTTCATGTGCGCCTCCAAATCAAAACAAACGAGCGTGGATTAATTTAATACATCTTTAATCTAGAGTTAAAGTCCCGACTGAAATCACTACTTTAAATTAACAACAGAAAATATAACAAAAGTCTGCGTTATTATAAAACCTTTCCCCCTCTATTTAAATAAAGATTTCACTATTTAAATAAAGATTTCACTATTTAAATAAAGATTTCACTATTTAAATAATGATTTCACTATTTAAATAAAGATTTCACTATTTAAATAATGATTTCACTATTTAAATAATGATTTCACTCTTTAAATGTGTCTTCATTGGTTTATTTTATATTCTGTATATTACTGTCTTTCATTTGTTCTTTATGTACTGTATGTTATTTAGTTATTTAATCTCACTTCATTTACATTGTGATATTGTTTTTTTGTAATTGTAATTTATTACACTATTTACAATATTTAAATAATTAAAAGTGAGGAGATAACAGCATTAGTAACCATGGTTACACTTCACCTCTGAGTGTAACTGTACCGCCCATCACTCTCGCTCGTCTCTCCCTCTCACGCTGTAAACCCACTTCACTTCAACGCTGTAGCACCCTCAGCACCCTCAGCACCCTCAGCACCCTGACTTCCTCCCTGGGCTCATGTGTCGGTAAGCTACATTTATTTATTTCATTTTATGGGGGAAAATGCCCTCTTGGAATTTTTAAGAGCCCCTCAGTCATTTCATCCTGCCAGACCTGGACAGAGCTGCACGCTGGCACCCTCGTGTGGCCAGATGAATAATGACACACGAGGGCCGGGTAAACACTGAGCACTTGAATATTTCTTCAGCTGTGATGGGAGTCATATGTGATCATGCATCTCTCATGAATCCACATCTGGAGTCGTATGTTTACATTTTCTCTCAAGATACTCAGATTCATCAATCGGCTTATTTCAGTTATTTTCTGCTGTTTTCTGCTGTCATTGCTCGTTTAGGAGGCTTCACCTGTCTCCTCTGCCATGCATCCATCCATCCTTCCTCAATCTATCCTCCATCCTTCCTTCATGCATCCATCCATCCATCCATCCATCCTTCCTCAATCTATCCTCCATCCTTCCTTCATGCATCCATCCATCCATCCATCCATCCTTCCTCAATCTATCCTCCATCCTTCCTTCATGCATCCATCCATCCTTCCTCAATCTATCCTCCATCCTTCCTTCATGCATCCATCCATCCATCCATCCATCCTTCCTCAATCTATCCTCCATCCTTCCTTCATGCATTTATCCATCCATCCATCCTTCCTCAATCTATCCTCCATCCTTCCTTCATGCATCCATCCATCCTTCCTCAATCTATCCTCCATCCTTCCTTCCTTCATGCATCCATCCTTCCTTCCTCAATCTATCCTCCATCCTTCCTTCATGCATCCATCCATCCTTCCTTCCTCAATCTATCCTCCATCCTTCCTTCATGCATCCATCCATCCTTCCTCAATCTATCCTCCATCCTTCCTTCATGCATCCATCCATCCTTCCTCAATCTTTCCTCCATCCTTCCTTCATGCATCCATCCATCCTTCCTTCCTCCATCCTTCCTTCATGCATCCATCCATCCTTCCTCAATCTTTCCTCCATCCTTCCTTCATGCATCCATCCATCCTTCCTTCCTCCATCCTTCCTTCATGCATCCATCCATCCTTCCTTCCTCCATCCTTCCTTCATGCATCCATCCATCCTCCCTCCATCTATCCTCATCCTTCCTTCCTCCTTCCTTCATACATACATCCATCCATCCTTCTGCCATCCTTCCTTCCTCAATCTATCTTCCATCCTTCCTTCCTTCATGCATCCATCCATCCACTCATGCTTCCTTCCTCCATCAATCTTCTATCCATCCTTCCTTACTACCTTCTTTCCTCCATCCATCCTTCTTTCCTCCATCCTTCCTTCATGCATCTATCCATCCTTCCTCCATCCATCCTCCATCCTCCCTTCATCCTTCCATCCATCCTCACCGGCGCTGTTGCATGCTGAACACATCGTCCCTCCTCACCATGTGTGTTTGACGTCACAAACTTAGGAGGGGCTCCTCCGTGAGGCTGCTTGCTGTTTGTGGTGCTGAAACAACGCCTGAATTGTGTTGCCTTTTAACCAATTTCTGTTTTTGCTGTCGCGCTTCCCCCCCCCCCCCTCAAAACATGCGTGTTTAATCCGAGAGTCTCCACCGAGCAGCTGACACCTGGGGCGGCGGTAAAACACGCGTTTCTAGCGGGGTTAAGAGATGGATTAGCACCGCAATGAACACAGGCAGGAGCGGTATGGATTCACGGTGGTGTCCCGTCCTCGTCGCTGCATTGGCGGTCAGCCTCTGCTCCTCACCTGCCCTGGCTGACAGAACATTTGGTAAGAATCTGTATTTTCACTTTCTCACCATTATATTGTCCATGTGTTGAATCTGTCTGTGGTGCTAAATCCACTTTACTGCCATGTTGTGTCTGTCAGGCTTTACTGTCATTTGCTCTATTTTGCAAAAGTGATTATTTAAAATAAATATTTAACTAGAGATTTGACACGTGCTGCCATCTTCCTTTTGGGCTTTGAATAACTTGTATTTGTGCTTCCTCGTTGGAGGAGAGCTCAAGATCCAAGAGAAAAAGTTACATAATCCATCAGGCCCAAATATGGATGAAATCTTGGCTGTGAGACTTCGTATTTAATTTTCCAAACTATAGTCACACACACACACACACACACACACACAGAGTCACCCATGTGTTTACACCATATTTAGATTATCATGTATATCATTTCATGTCTGGGGGTTTTGGGGACTCAACACACAGCCTGGAGGAGCATGCTATTTTCAATCCACTTAAATATTTCATAATATCTTATCCTACGCCTCCATGGAAGAAAGAGCATCTTTCACCCCCCCCCCCCCCACATTTGGCCCAGTTGTATTCACATTACCCTTGATTTGTTCCTCCAGCCCGGCCTCAGACGCTCCATGTCCAGAAAATGAGATATTATAGAAGCCATCTTGATCAATTCTGTCCTTGCAGGTTTAGAAAAGCAGACAGTCTCGGTCTCACTTACTTTAAATGTGTGTTGCCTTCATGCATATACAACACAGTAGAAACTTTATAAGGAGCACGAGGCAGACCTTACATGTGCAGACGCTCGTCTGTGATGATTCATAAAGGCACCGAGCTGCCTTTTTATATTTAGCTTCTGATGTATGCAATACTCACCTTGTTTCCTTTACAGTCGGATTCACCTCTTTGCAGTTTCTGGTTATTTGTCAGCAAAGAGGCTCCAGATAAATACTGACAAACGTTGGGAGGGTTTTCTCCCTGGCTGATTTATGTGGTGACTGTTTGTGAATGAGTCCGATCTTATTCCCTGCATGCTCGAGTCTCATTCAATCCTCAGAATGGTTTTCTCTCCGTGTGGAGGAGGTCTCCATTGAAGGAGTGTGGCTGCTGATTGTTTTAAATAAGTCCCACTGAAAGACCAGTTTGACCAAATCTGAGCTTTTCTAAAGCGAAGTTGTGACTCTGCAGCAGGTCGAAGTACTTAAAGCACTCAGCAAAACTCTGAAACCTATAAGACGCTCACAGATGTAAACTTTTCAATGCACAACCTCTTATGAGAGTAATTCAGTTACATTATGAATACAAAGTTAAAGACAATATATAAAGGTCACATTATTTAAACACACTTCACCATGTTACTCTAACTCTACCATGTGTCTCTAGTCTGGCTGCAAATCCCCCCCTACAAATCCTCTCCGTCTTCTGCCTGCTCCACTTTTCAGAAAATGTGTGCTCAAACAGGTCACCCACCTGGGGGAGGGGCTACTGCCCTTTGTGATGTCATGAAGGGAAAATCTCGGCCTGTTTGAACACACATTTTCTGAAAAGTGGAGCAGGCAGAAGACGGAGAGGATGGACTTTTCTCATCATTGCGGGGTTTTTAGACAGACTAGAGACACATGTTAGAGGGAGATGGTGAAGTGTGTTTTGCATCATAAGTGACCTTTAAATGATTAATCTAAACCTTCCTTTTACTGTTGGATTAAGGAGTGTTATTGATGGCTGAAGATATGTTCCAGGATGGGTAATCTTCCATATGTACATGTAGACTCTGGATCTCTTCATTACAGCTGGCTCTCAGCAGCCGTCACCTAACACACCCCGACCAGTTGGATTTGATTCAGAGGCTGCTGAGCTCCATCTACTCTGCCGGGGGCTTCTGTCGTCCCTCACATATCAGGACTGAGTGGAGATATCAAATATCTTATAGTGGCTGTAAATCATCTGAAGGGATTGAGATGTGGAGTTATATGAGGAAAGATGTTTTACAACAGTGCTGGTTATGAACGCTGTACAGAATATATCCTTGTGGAAGTGTTTTCATCCCCGAGCTTTGTGCTTTATTATTATTATTATTTGTATTTGCTGAGTTGCTTGGACACTCCCTATGTTTCCAGAGGAATCAAAGATGACATATACGTATATATATACCTTCAGGAGGACTGCTCCTGATATTCTCCTGAACTGGTTGTCTGACTTTGTGCAGAATAAATACGAGGAGGCTGGAGGAGAGATGAAGAGAGAAACACTCAGCTGTTTGTGTTCACACATGACGCTCAGACTGATAAACTTCAGGAAGTTTTCTTCAGGTGTGCAAGTCCTATAAAAGTCTTCAATCAATAGTTTGTCCACCTAAAACACAATTTAATGTTTTCTCAACACAAACAACACTTTTCCATCAAAGCCTCATCCTGTGTTAGCTTTTTGAAGCAGACAGCTTCCTGAATAATAAACCTCTGCTTGAGCAGCCTTTGAGACTCAAGTCTAATCTGAGAGTAGGATGAAAGCTAATGATCCTTCTGTGGGGACTAAAGGTTGCTTTGCATGTTTCTTTCTTCTCACAGTCTGTCTGAATCATCTTGACTGAACAGGTAACGGGTTAGTTTTGAGCAGCTAGCGTTAGCTCTCACTTCAGACCTTTTTGAAACTTAAGATTTGGAGCTTTTTTGATGGCAAACTATCTGTGATGAGACCCAAATGTGTGATGCAGCTCTTCTTTGGGCACACGGCTGCACAGGAGGTTTAAATGTGCATTCGGTGTCTTTTGCAAAGCCTTATTTATTAAACATTAATAATCGTGACAGCTGAAGCATTTAGCATAAAAATAATGGGTCTTACATGAATTTAATGTGCCAGAGTACAGCCCTGTTATTAAAGGATCAGTTTGACAAGACGGATGAGCCAGTAGAATTCAAGTTGTGGGTTTCTAATTTGCAGCCTTTAAAGTGTAAGCACTGACTCTGAGCTCCTAACGACACAAAGGCAGGCTGTATATTCCTGGCTTGGTGAGCTGCCACGGCTGGTGTGAGAACAGATGAAGTGCGATGTTTCTTTGTGACTCAACAGATGCTCGGAGGAGTGAGTGTTGGCTTTGAATGGTTACTCAGACGGGGGGAGTGCGAGCAGAACGGCTGGCTGTGTCTTTCCTTAAAAAAAAATGTGGACGGCTCTTGAAGTGGAAGGAAGTCAGAAATGTGTCAACCAGGCACATGGAGGCGATCCATCTGGTTAGTTCTTTTTTTTTTCCTGCTTGGGTTCAACGTGAAGCTGGAGGAAATTCTGGGTCAAAGAAGTTTGTCATCAGAGAGGCAGGAGAAGGTCATACACGGTCCTGTCCAAAAACGATCTGTTTGACCCAAATCAGTCAGGCTTTAAGCGGGGCCACTCTACTGAAACTGCACTACTGTCAGTAACAGAATCGCTACGAGCTGCCAGAGCTGCGGGTCAGTCCTCAGTTCTATTACTGCTAGACCTGTCTGCTGCCTTTGACACAGTCAACCATCAAATCCTCCTATCCACGCTCTCTGAACATCTCAGGATCTGCCCTCTGCTGGTTCATGTGAAAAGTCAAAGTCAACTTTATTGTCAATTTCAAAATATGCCAGACATACAGTGGAATCGAAATTTCATTTGTCTCCGTCCCGCGGTGCAATACAACCAGAATAAGGTAAAATCCTCATCTACCTACTGGGCGATCCTTTAGAGTGTCGTGGAAGGGAGAAGTGTCCAAAGCGCGCAGCTTATCCACAGGGGTACCTCAAGGGTCAGTGCTTGGTCCCCTTTTCTTCTCCATATACACAAGCTCACTTGGTTCAATAATCCGCTCTCATGGCTTCTCATACCACTGCTATGCTGACGATACCCCAGCTCTTCCTGTCATTCCCACCAGACGATGTTACAGTCTCTGCAAGAATCTCATCATGCCTTGCTGAGATCTCTAAATGGATGAATGAACGCCACCTTCAACTCAATCTTTCAAAGACTGAGCTCCTTGTCATCCCAGCCAGTCCCTCTATGCAACCACAGATCAATATCCAGCTTGGAACAACCAAACTCATGCCCACAAAGTCTGCCCCGGAACCTGGGTGTCATGATTGATGACCAGCTAACGTTTAAGGTTCAAGTAGCTTCGATTGCCCGGTCATGTCGATTTGCCCTGAACAACATCAGGAAGATCAGACCCTTACCTGTCAGAACACGCTACATGCTACACGGCTCCTGGTACAGGCTCTTGTGATATCACGCATCGATTATTGCAACTCTCTACGGGCAGATATTCCTACATGCACTATGAAACCTCTGCAAATGATACACAATGCAGCAGCACGACTGGTCTTCAACCTTCCTAAAAGAGCACATGTCACTCCGCTGTTCATCTCCTTACACTGGCTCCCAGTTACTGCTCACATCAAATTTAAAACTCTGCTGCTCGCTTACAAAACAGACACAGAAACGTCTCCTCCTTACTTTAACTCTCTGATCCAGGTCTACAGTCCCTCCCGCCCACTACGCTCTGCCAATGAAAGGCGTCTGATCCAACCTTCACAACAGGGTCCTAAGTCTCTGACTAGACTCTTCTCCTCTGTCGCCCCCCGGTGGTGGAATGAACTTCCAAACTCCATGTGATCTGCAGAGTCCCTCTGCACCTTTAAGTAAAAGCTAAAGACCCAGCTCTTTCATGAATACCTACTAACTTAATGATGATGGTCTCCATATTATTGATGATGATGATGGTAATGACGATGGTTTTTGTTTGATAACGACGACTTATAAGATGGTTTCTATACTGATTAGAGCTCTCAAGAACTGCCCTCAATGTTGTGCTTTGCCTCTGGTCACTTCCTGTCAGCACCTGTGTGTCCAATCAGACTCAAAGATGATCGTTTGCTCTTACTGACATTGTTCCCTTTTTTCTAGATCCTTGCTCGTGTTATTCTTACTCTCTGATGTACGTCGCTTTGGATAAAAGAGTCTGCTAAGTGAATTGTAGAATTGTAGAATGCTTCATGTTTCAGGGCTTCTATTTCCATGCTAATCTAAATTAAATCTCATCTCTCCGTGGAGGCGATGATGCTTTTACACGTAAAACAATGCTCCTGTTTGTACTTTCTCACCTCGCTTTACACCCGAGCTGCACCGCCGCATGACACGGAGAGTGTGAGAACATCCGCGGCTCTTAAAAAGAAAAGGTTGACGGTTCTGTTGTGGCTTTTCACAACTATTGAATTGAGCTAGACTATGATGATGAAGATTGTGTTGGTTCAGATGAGCTCCTCAGGACACGAGGAGGAGGACTCTTATTTGTTTGACCCGCTCTGGTGCCGCACTTCAGCGTCCAATCACTCCTCAGAAGAGGAGAGAAAACCAGTGTGGGTCAAGCTTTCCTATTTCTGGTTCCCACGTTGCTGCAATGATGCCGGCCGCCATCTTTAATTCATGGTGGTTGTCTGGGCTGTTAGTCTGGCAGCTGAGAGTGACCCCCATACCTGAGTACTTCTGAGACACATCGTCTGAAGAGTTGATGAGAAATGTGTTTGTTTTCTGAAGTCAGGGGGTTTCATGTCAGGTTACCTGTTCAATCAAAGAGACCTCAAAGCCCCTGACGTTCTGCCTCTGAAGCTCCTGATCATTATTCATGTTAGAAAAAGCTTCAGTTTTATTCTCAGATGATTCAGATTGTCTTCAGAGGAAGACTTTGCTGGTACACTTGTTAGCTTTCTATCCAAGAGTAAAATGGGAGCATGACTTATTTTGAATGAATCAATCAATCAACCATTATATGGTGTTATCTGGAGACGCTTCACTAAACAGCAGATGTGATAATATGCAGGAAGGATTCCTCCTTTGTGTTCCTCTCGTTCCTGTCCACACTTCCTGCCCGATGAGGTCGGAGCAGGTCGTGCATGAACGAGGGCGGCGGTGGTTGAGGGGTGACACAGTCTGATGATGGCGGCTGTCACTCAGGCTTCATCCGTTTAGTATTTACAGTCTCTGGTTTATTTGTAAGCTTCTGAAGGTTGTAGTAGACAGACTTTAGTTTCTTTGGATAGACGTTCATCTGAGCCACTCTGCATATTAAACATTTGAAAAAAGAGCTCATGGATTTAACACAGCTGACATGCAGCGTTTCACAGGATGAGATCTTTTGGAGCAGAGGAACGCTGGGAGCCATCTTTAATTTTAGCAGGAGAGCGCCATGATTACACGAGCTGTTTCAGTGTGCCGACATGATGTCAGGCTGATGCTCATTTGCTTTCAGCTGCGCTCTTCTGAAATGGCGTTTTTGGCTGATGGTACAGGTGTGTGTGTGTGAAAATGAGTCAGGTGTCCTTGGTTTGCAGCTCATAATTATAATAAAAGTAAAGTTGGTGTCCCAGGAGAGTGAATGAAATGTCTTCTAAAATGCAGCAGGCTTAAGGATCGCTGCCAGACTCCCAGCATCCTCTTTGGCCCCTCAGACTAACACAGATGGCGTCCCGGCTTCGGCCAACCACCTGTGAGGGGAAAGAGAACGACTGAGTGTCTGTCTTCTTGTTCAGCCTCATCGGGACATTTTTAATGTTCCAGGCAAGGTCGAGCAATCCCAAATAAGTGAGACGGTCTCAAGCTTCTAATGTCAGGGAGTGTGTTGTATATTAATGTGGTTAATGTTTCAGTCCTAATTACTTTCCATGTAATGAGCTTTTCCTTTTAAACACGCTCCTCTCTGATTTCATGCCTTGAAACACTCAGCTCGTTCTGTAACAGAGCTTTTATCTGAAGGTGAGTCAGGCTGTGTGATCCTTACTCACTCCAGAGGTGGTCAGGGGGCGCCATGGAGAACGAGTGGCTCTGCTCCACAGCTGGCTTTCCCTCTGTCAGGGGTTCATGAATGTTAGCCTTGGACCCCCCCCCCCCCCCCCCCCCAGCAGCTTTTCTCCTCAAACGAGACGAATGAAGCATCCTTTATTTTATTTTTTCAGCAGCATCCACTGTGAACGCTTTTTAATTAAAAACGCCATTTTAATCATCTCAGGCGACGAGACGGAGGATGAAGCGATATCAATCCACACACACACACACACACACACACACACACACACCACACACACACACACACACACACACACACACACACACACACACACACACACACACACACACACACAGAGTGCTGGACTAACTCGACTGGACGCTTCATTAGATGGAAGGTCGTTATTAATATTGAGGGCTGACACAGCGCCCAGAGAAGCCGGTGGATTAAACAGGAAGTGATGAGGAGGTAACGCTGAACGGACGCTAACTGAAGAGCGGTGAGATGTTTGAGCAACGAGCCGCGGTGTAAATGTGGATTTTATTTGTTTTCATTTTAAGACTTATATTTTTAGAATAAGGGTTTTGAGGGGGCGGCGGTGGCTCAGTGGGTGCTTTGCCCGCCCCATATGGAGGCTGTAGTCCTCGAAGTGGGCGGCGTTCGAGTCCAACCTGTGTCTCTCGCTCTCTGTCTCTCTCTCTCTCTCTCTCTCTCTCTCTGTCTCTCGCTCTCGCTCTCGCTCTCTCTCTGTCTCTCTCTCTCTCTCTCTCTCTCTCTCTCTGTCTCTATCTCGCTCTCGCTCTCTCTCTGTCTCTCTCTCTCTCTCTCTCTCTCTCTCTCTGTCTCTGTCTCTCTCTCTGTCTCTCTCTCTCTCTCTCTCTCTCTCTCTGTCTCTCGCTCTCGCTCTCGCTCTCTCTCTGTCTCTCTCTCTCTC
Source organism: Labrus bergylta (assembly GCF_963930695.1). Classification (NCBI taxonomy): domain Eukaryota; kingdom Metazoa; phylum Chordata; class Actinopteri; order Labriformes; family Labridae; genus Labrus; species Labrus bergylta. Next base: position 909,920 of record NC_089214.1, on the reverse strand, counting down.
TCTCTCTCTCTCTCTCTGTCTCTATCTCGCTCTCGCTCTCTCTCTGTCTCTCTCTCTCTCTCTCTCTCTCTCTCTGTCTCTCTCTCTGTCTCTGTCTCTCTCTT